>NW_004957624.1:0-1304 GCF_000276665.1 Chinchilla lanigera
CGCTGAGCTATATCCCCGGCTCCAGGCCAGGTGTTTGGGGAGGTGAAAATGGGGGGTCTAGAAGGTCCCTGCACTGAAGCCAAGCCCTGCCCTAAGGCAAGCCCCTGGCCAGGATGCGATGCAGGGCAAACGGGAGGGGAACAGCCTCTTCAAACGCTTGCTATAGTGCAAGACCCATCTCGACTGCCCTCTTCTCCAGCGGTCCCCTCACCTCCACGCCAGTCAAAACTCCATGATTCATTCGAGCAGCTCACATCTATTTGCACGCTATGTACAAATCCCTGTGTTAACCCTTGACTATCTCATCTCACTCTAGAGAGCAGTCTTGCTGGGGGCGCAACAACAACGTTGCTTTCTGGAGTCTAACAAATCCCAGGGTTCAAATCTGGACCCTGCCTTTGCCTTTGGTAAAACTGCGCAACTTCTCTGCGTCTCAGGTCCCTCAAGCAGCCTCTTCCCAGAGGTTATGCAGCGAGTCGAGCTCACACTAGACGTGCCGCAAACGGCTCACAAACGCTGCCGCGCGTGCGCCAACGGCCACTCCTCGCGGACCCAGCCAGCCTCCGGAGATTGTTTACAAGCACTGGAGGAGAATGAGCTCACTCCGAGCGACGGGCGCGGCCAATGGGCTTTGGACCCCGCAGCCTGGAGACAGCACTGACGAATCAGACGCGGCGGGGGCGGGGCGAGGCCGGCCCACTACGGGCGGCCGCACGTGCGCGGAGGGTGTCGGCGCCGTTTCCAGTCAGGCCGGGGCCGCGGGGGTCCCTCGGTCCGGGACTCGTACCTGGGCAGCGCGCGTCCTGACAAGGCACCTTCTCAGGGCTGCCGGCATCGCCGCTCACGTAGCACCAGGGCCCGCGCGGGTCGCGGTCCGGATTACGGCAGTAGTTGTGGTTGCCGACGCCTGAGGCGGGAGAGGAGGCGTAAAAGCGGCGGTCCGGACCGCTGGCGCCCGCCGCCCCCCGGCGAGAACTCACCCGGCTCCAAGGGAGACGCCGGGCCGCCCTGCGCGTCCAGCCAGTTGAGGCAGCGAAGGCCCGGCGCGGGCGAGGGCTGGTCTTCCCGGTACAGGTGTCCGTTGTCCCAGAAGCAGCCTGTGACAGAGAGGAGCCCCCGCCCCGGACCTGAGTGCGGCGGCCGGGGGAGGCGCAGAGCCCGGGCCCGGCGCCCTTGCTGGCGGGGGGACCCGGGACTGTCTGTACCCCCCGCCCCCCGTTTGGTGGACAAGCCTGCCAGCCTGAGAGGGCTGCAGTGAGGGCCAAGTGAAAGAAGCGAGCTCCTTAAAGCTCCGAGCCCTTCGC
>NW_004957625.1:0-1301 GCF_000276665.1 Chinchilla lanigera
TGTCTTGCTCTGTTTTTTATGTTTATTTTTGTTTTTCCTCTCTTTTCTTTCTCTCGTTTTGTATCTTCTCTTTCTTTCAAACTTAGATTTATTACCTTTCTTTTCATTTTCTTCTACTCGTCTTGTTACTCTCTTCCATAAAATATCTCACTTCACTTTAAGATAGTTTCCTGTAGGAAAACATTGTCTCTTCTCTTTCTGGTTCCCTTCAATGTTCCTTAGCTTTCTCTTCCATGCTTCTCCTGCTGGATTCCTCACTTTGCCACAACATTGGGGATCGTACTGTGCCCTCCAGCCTTGCTGCTACTATATCGGAATTCATTCATCTCTCTCTTGCTACATATCTCCTCTAATTTTACCCGCCCCATCAGTATAAGAGCACTGTACTAAGAGGAAAATTATTTCACACAAGTTTCTGGTATATGTTGGGGTCTGTTATTTCACTTACAATTTGTTCCTATGGCTAAAGATATTATGTTAATTATCACTGAAGTGTGTTGGTAGCCAGACTGTACTTGAGGCTATTGTTATTGGTAACTGTGCGCTTTAGCCAGGTTGTATTGCCTGTTATAATCACTTTTTCTTCCCTGTGTGATGACATTGTTGGGATCATAACCATCACTGTAGTCCAGTAACAAAGGAGTAGTTGCTGAGTCAGATAGCAACTTTTCATCCTTAAAATATTGGGAAGGTAGACTCCACAGAGAGACACAAGACCAAGAACCACCTACATCTAGAAAACATTTCACAGGAACATACACTTCCAAGGGAAGCCTCAATACTAAGGATAAAGCTATTACTGTAAGAAAGCTACACACATCAACACAGAAAACAAAATAAAATTTAAAAATGGAAAACAGAAAATGACAACATGCAGAAGCAGAATGTAGCCCCATTCCCCCAGCCCAAACAGAACAAGTCCAGAGCACAATGAGATAAAGGAAATCAGAAGCCAACTACTGGAACTTTCTGAAATGATAGCAACTACAGCAAAAAAACAAATGGAAAAGGCAAAGGAAAGAACAGTCTTTAAAGTGCAAAAAAGAAATGATCAAAATTAAAGGTATTAAGGCAGAGAAAGCGTATAATAAAATAGAGTGATAGCAACCATGAATACCCAAATTAGGAAAGAAATGGAATCCATGAAATTGTTTCAAACAGAAATCCAGGAGATTAAAAACAGCATTGAAAGTATACACAACTGATTGAATGAAGGCAAGGATAGAATATCAGACTTAGAAGACAGGATTGTGGCTTGTGACCAGGAAAAGAAAGATATCTTTAAAATAGTAAGGGACCAT
>NW_004957626.1:0-1249 GCF_000276665.1 Chinchilla lanigera
TCCCAAGATCCTCTTTCTTCAATTCATTAAGGATGAGAAGTTGCTGCCTGTTTGGCCTGGGACCCAGTTTTTTGGTACTGGACCATGGTATTTTTTATGAACCTCAGGCAATTTCAGCATCAGCATACAAGAAACAACAATTGATCACAGCAGAACTGTCACTTAGGCTGAAGAAGTACAATCAGTAGTAACAATAGCATTAAGCAGAGACTACAAAATTACAAACTGTTTAAAACATTAATTAGACACCTTAAACCATAATATACAACAAAATGAAAAACAAATCAAAAAATTATAACTGAAAACATCTACACAGTAGAGTAATTTACCACACAGAGGATAAAATTTAAATGACATAAGAGGAAAAAGAGAGAGAGAGAAAAAAGAATGGGATTACAAGCAACATCAAAAGACAAAGAAAGATTACACAGATTTTAGAAACTGAAGAACAAGAAAAGAGGTAAAGAAAGAAGGAAAAAATCAAAAACAAGGAAAAAGAGAACAAAGTCTAACTCTAACCCTAACTACTAACCCTAACACATTACACTACCCCTAACACTACCTACCCCTAACACCCCTACCCCTACCCCTACCCCTACCCCTACCCCTACCCCTAACCCTAACCCTAACCCTACCCCTACCCCTAACCCTAATCCTAACCCTAACCCTAACGCTAACCCTAACCCTAGCCAGCAGTGAGACACTGAGGAAACAGCATTCTGCACTGAGCTTCTGTAGGATTCAGTGGGCAGGTATGGGGGCAGCTTTTTGCAAAGCAGCTAAGTTCTGGCAGTGGGAACACCAAGAGTGAAGCCAGCATGGCTTTCAAAAACATATGGGCTTGTTGGAAAAAAAGAGAGATTACAAACTTCATGCAGATGACTGTCATGAAAAACAAGAATTCTCCAATGAGAATTCCTGTGAGCTCTTGGAAGGAAGCCCTTGAAAAAAATCCAGGTGAATTCTACTATTAAATGACTTGGCTTAAGCTCCAGGATGGAGTTCATGTTTTTAAGGAAATCAAGGAAGAATGAACTCTACAACAGCTAAAGCTAATGAGAACTCAGGATGTCAAATATATGGAAAGAAAAAAGGTTGCAGAAGCTAAGAAAATTGAAAAACTAAAGTCAGAGCTCCATCTCCTGGATATTCAGGGAAAGCAACAGATTAAGTATGCATTCTTTTTGACACTCAGAAAGAAATTGAACAATTGGATAGTGTCACTCACCTGCAAACCGCCCTGGACCTA
>NW_004957627.1:0-1353 GCF_000276665.1 Chinchilla lanigera
AAACATTTGGTCTATCTCAGTGGCATACTCCAGCATAACCACGTAGCTGCCGGCCTGTGGGACACGCAGCCGCAGTTGCAGTTCCATCTGCCAGAGAGACAAACAGACTGTCACGCGATGCTAAATGCACGGGATGTACTTACATACACAGGGACAAAAGTAGAGAAGATGCTCTGGAGGGGTCTTCCCTGTCAGCCTCATCCTCTGGGAGCAGGGTGGGGTGGGGTGCAGGAGGCCCCATGAAAATTGAAGTCTAGATAAATACTGAATAATTGCTGTTTATCTGAATTTCAAATTAACCAGGGCATCATGTATTTTTCTTCCCTAAATCTAGCAGCTCTACTTAAGGGGGCTCCTACTCCTACCCATGGGTGTCTCCACCCGTTTCTCACTGCTGGGGCATTCCCAAGCTTGGAGTAGAAGAAATTGCTAACTGTTGGTAAGAGGGATGCAGATGGGCTTTGAGGCTGTTAACTTATTTTAAAAAGAAATTTCAAATGTGAAACTAAGGGCGAGTGTCGAGCAAGGGAGGTGATGGGGGAAATGATAAAAGTAGGTTATGCGTGTGTACAAATCCACCGAAATGAAGCCCATCTATCTGTATGACGGATGGGCACTACTAAAAAATGTGGAAAAAAGAAATTCCCAATGATCAGAATGAAAATAATACAAAAGCAACACCCACATACACTGCCCCTGGGATAAGAACTGTTGATAACTTGGTTCTTAAACTTTCAAGCTATTTCCTATAGCTGTGTACACACAATTTTTAAGAAAGGCTGTGATCATAGGAGGCAAGTGAGGATGCTTTTGGACTACAGTGACAGAGACCATATCACCTGCAAGATGGAAAACAGTCACTATCCGGCTCCTTGCAGAGAAAGTATGCCCTTCACTCTATCACCTGTTGGTTAGGAGGCCAGGGGCTGGGATCCGACTGCCTCTACCTGTGCAATCCAGGGCTCGAGACTGAGCACCTGATATGTTGGCATCCTCCTGTGTAAATGGATGATAGCAAGAGGAGCCCTCTCCTGAGGTGGTTGTGAGAAAGAAATGAATTCATGCATGGAAGGCACTTAGGACTATATGTTGCTGTGTCATATGCACTGTGTCTTGGTTACTTTTCTCTTGTTGCTGAGACAAAACACTCAAAGCCCAAAATTAGGAAGGAAAGGTTTATTTAGCTTACAGTTTGTGGAGGTTTCAGTCCATACTTGGCTGGCTCCGAGGCAGAAGACAGCAAAGCAACAAGAGCAAAGGGGGGAATGGCAGCCGAACAGCAAAGCAGCCAGAGCAAACATGCAGAATGGTGCCAAGCAGCTTCTTTTCCTTGCCTTACATTATAAACAGGCT
>NW_004957628.1:0-1353 GCF_000276665.1 Chinchilla lanigera
ATTAAGCAGAGGGGAAAAGTACAGACCCAACAATGTGAAAATAACATGACAAGGATAAGTCAATGCATATCAATAATAACTATTAATGTAAATGGCCTCAATTCACCAATCAAAAGAAACAGACTGGCAGAATGGATCAAGAAACAAAATCCAACTATATGCTGTATATAGGAAATGCATTTAACTCAGAAGGAAATTCATAGACTGAAAGTCAAAGGAGGGAAAACAATACTCCATGCAACAGGAAACCAGAAAAAAGCAGGAGTAGCTATTCTGTTTGCAGACAAGGTGAACTTTAAACCAATAATGATCAAAAGAGATAAAGAAGGTCACTACATTCTTGTTAAGGGAAAACTGTAAGAGGAAGAGATAGCAATCATATATATATATATATACCAAATGTAGGAGGACCCAATTATATAAGGCAAATTTTAACAGAGATGAAAAACCAAATAAGTAATAACACAATTGTAACAGGGGATTTTAGCACACCATTGTCACAAATTGATAGATCAACTAGACAAAAAATCAGCAAAGAAATAATAGAATTAACCAAACATGTGAACAAATGAACTTAGTAGACCTTTACAGAGTATTCCACCCAAGAACATTAGGAAACACATTATTCTCAGCTGCACATGGGACATTCTCTAAAATAGACCACATGCTAGCACATAGAACATGCTTAAGTAAATGCAAAGAGGTTGAAATTATCTCATGCATATTATCAGAACATAGTGCAATGAAACTGGAAATCAATGATAAAAGAAATCACAAAAACTCCATAAACACATGGAAATTGAATAACATCTTCCAGAACAACCAATGGGTACAGAAGAAATTAAAGTAGAAATTAGACACTATTTATGATCAAATGAAAATGCAGATACAAGTTGCCAGAACCTGTGAAATGCAATGAAAGCAGTTCTCAGAGGGAAATTTATAGCAGTGGATTCCCACATCAAGAAAACAGAACAAACATGAATAAACAACTTTATGTTACACCTCTAACTTCTTGAAAAAGAAGAGCAAGTTAATTGCAAAGCCCAAAGAAGGGAGGAAATTATAAAGATCAGAGCAGAAATTAATGCAATTGAAATTAAGAAAACAGAACAAATAATTAATGAATATAAGAGTTGGTTCTTTGAAAAAATAAATAAAACTTATAAACACCTAGCTAACCTTATAAAAAAAGGAAAGAAACAACTCAAATCCATGCAATAAGGAATGAAAGGGGTGAAATCACTACAGATCTTGTGGAAATTTAGAAGATCATCAGTACCTACTTTGAAAATCTTTACTCTCATAGGATGGAAAACACAGCAGAAATGGACAGATTCCTAGATACATATG
>NW_004957629.1:0-1352 GCF_000276665.1 Chinchilla lanigera
GCTTTGTTTTTTCCCCAGCCTTGCAGATCTAGTTGTTCTCTCCCCAAACACCTCTGGTGCTGGTGACTGACCGCTATGTAAGGACTCCTGTGCCTGGGAGGTCGGCTCTTCCTGCAGAGCCTCTGCTGGGGGCGGTTCTGTCTCCTCTGTGCCTCAAGAAGGAGCTATTGCCTGTCAGCTCCATAATGGATTTAAAACCAAGAAGACCAAATTCTAAGTTGAGAAAATCTCAGGGGAAATAATATTTTCTCTACCATGTGCCTTTTTAGGATTTTTTCGAACCCTGCCCCAATTGTCAATATCTACAATGCCTGTCTGAGGAAACCATGGACGATATTTGGTTACTTCTTGTAGCATTTCTTTTAAGTGTTTTGTTGGCCCATGAGCCCCTGAGCGTTTAAGCAGGTTTTAGAGCAACGTGCATACTTTTGCTTCTCAACTGATGAATTTTGCCCCACCCTTTCCTCCTGAATAAAAAAGCAAATGGCTTTTCACAGATGGATGACTCACTGTTTTCTTTCCCTCTCTTCCCCAAGCAAAGTTTCTTCCCGTGAAGGCCTTCTCTAACTTGAACTCTTCCCACTCTGAGTAGACTTGCTCTTTTAGGCTAAATATTCCCAGTCCAAGGATTCCATGTTCCTGGTCCCTGCGCCTGTTATCAGTAGCTCAAATCTCCTAAACGAGTGGACAGTGAATGGCTTCAATAAAAGAGACAAGTGGTATGATTTTTAGGGCTCCAGGAAGGTCAAAACCCTCTAAGAGAATTGGCAGTTCCCTGGGGATTGAGACAAAGAGCTTCTCTGGACAGTGCACATTTATTTGGTTTTCAAACAAAGGACAGGGATGCTGAGGCAAGCGTGGGGACTGAGCAGGACCTTCGGAGTCAGTTCAAAGGCTTCTCCAAGTAGTAAGTTTTGCCGGTTAAGAGGACTGTCTTATCTCTAAGGTTGGCAGTTTACTGCTCAGGAGTAGAAGGAGTCCACAGCGCATGTCCTTGGTTACCTCGGCTGTGGTGATCTTGACTTCAGAGCACCGCCTACACTCTTTTCCAACACAGCCGCAGGTCCTGTGTTCAGCCACTTAACCCTGTACAGCCCGGTCTCTAGCAACTGTTGACTGGTTATTGGATTGGTTGCAAGCAAGCTAGTTTTGGTGGGCTAACAGGGACATCTTGAGGGGAGATGTTACCTACGTAAAAGAAGGGCTTAGATGGGACATGCAGAGGCTCCTTTCTTTCTACCTCTCAAAGGGGCCCAGTTCCCCTGATCTAATCTTGCCTAAGTACCCTAACTGCCTTTTTCTTTTCTTTTTTTGAGACAGGGTCTCACTCTGTAGTCCAGGCTGGCCTTGAA
>NW_004957630.1:0-1352 GCF_000276665.1 Chinchilla lanigera
GGGAGGGCCCACATGCACAGCCCTGCTAGAGTAGTCCCTGGGGCTTCTGAGTGAGGACCTCCTGTCTCCTGCGGGTGTACAGAAGGCAGAGACTCTGACTGTAATGGTGGTGGGGTCCTGGATCACCCACTCTGCCCCAAGTAATAGATGGGGAATACCTGGCTCTCTCTGGGAATTTCAGCTGGGAACCGTGGCAGTGGGAGTGGGAACCGTGGCAGTGGGAGTAAAGCACAGACTTGATCCATGGGACCAGCAGCTCTTGGTGCACTCGCTTACTTGGCCTGAGTTTTGTTTCTTGATCCACTCTGCCAAGCTGCTGCTTTTGGTTGGTCAATTGAGACCGTTTACATTGATGGGTATAACTGGTATGTATTGACTTATCTTTGTCATATTGTTTTCCTGTTGTTAGTACCTGTTTTTTCTCACTGTTTAGATGCTTACTCTGCTTGGTGGTTCCTTTCTGTTGTTGTTCTTGAAGTTTTGGTTATTTTTGTCTCTTTCTAGAATATCTTTCAGGACTCTTTGTAGGGTTAGTTTGGTGCTTATGAATTTCTTCAGTTCTTTATCATGGAGGTATTTTATTTCTCCATTAGTTTTGAAGGATAGTTTTGCAGGGTACATCAGTCTGGGTTGGAAGTTGTTTTCTTTCAGTACCTGAAATACTTTACTCCAAGCTCTTCTTTATTTATTTATTTTTTGTGTTTTTTGAGACAGGATCTCACTGTGCAGTTCAGGCTTGTCTTGAGCTCACTTTGTAGCACAGGGTGGTCTCAAACTCACAATGATCCTCCTGCCTCAGCCTCCTGAGTGCTGGGATTACAGGCATGCACCACCATGCCCAGCAGTTCTATATATTTATTTTTTGTCTTTTTAAGGCCAAGCTCTTCTTGACTTGATGGTTTGTGTTGAGAAATTTGCCATGATTCTGATGGACTGTCTTTTATAGGTGATCTGTTTCTTTCCTCCAGCAGCTTTTACTATTCTGATCTTTTGTTGAATTTCTGGGATCTTGATCACTATATATCTGGGTGTAGATTTATTTTGGTTATGGCTAGTTGGAGTTCTATATGACTTAGTTTACTGTATGTCTTATTCTTTTTGCATGCTTGGGAAATTTTCTGCTATTATTTTTGCAAATAGTCTTTTTATGTCATTTGTGTTGATGCCTCCTGTTTCATTGATATTTATTAATCTTAGATTGTTTTTCTTTGCTTTGTCTTGCAGTTCTTAAATTGTTATTTCCTGGTTCCTTGTTATTTTTAAAAGACCCTTCCTTTCATGGTCATTAGCGGCAATTCTGTCTTTAAGGTCTGAAAGTCTACAGCTTTGTTCAAGTGGTTTGCCATCTTTTG
>NW_004957631.1:0-1327 GCF_000276665.1 Chinchilla lanigera
AACGCATTACCAAAAATAACATTGAGAATAAATTATAAGACAAACTAAAAATAAAACAAATGGGAACAAAACAAACACACTTGTTCTGAAAAAACCTGACTGTAGAGCTAAATCTATAACACACTGTGAAGTAAAAACATTAAATTTTGAAATCAGTACAACTTTTAAACCATACAGTATTGTTGTAACAGTTCTTTTCCCTAATCCTCAAAATCAGATGATATTATTGTTTGTTTTCAGGCCACGTTTTTCTTTTTTTTCACTTAGGTGTAGTCTCAGTGTGTGCTCCACATCAGCTTTAAACTTGCTATGAAACCTAGGCTAGCCTTAAACTTTAGATCCTCCTGCCCCATTCTCCTGCTTACTGAGTTTATACCTTTGCATTTCCATGTGTGGCTTAAGTTGATCTTTAAATTTTTTTTATTTGTTTTAAACATGAGCCCCAAATGCAAATCTTCACCATTGCCTCTTGCACATCTAGAATTTTATTTTAACATTTTATTCTTTATAAAATCTTTAAGTGTAAACCTGTTGAAAGTAAATTCTACACTTGTTTTCTCAAACTCTTCTTTAACCCCTGTTCTTAAGGCAATTTCTTTGGATACATGTATTGGTTTACTCCTACTTATTCTTTCCCCTCTGAAATGATGACACTGTTTTGTTCTGCCTCCTGTTATTATTCTTGAAATATCAAATGTCAGTCTTGGAAAACTATTTACCCTTTCTCTTCATTTATTTTGCATTTGCATTCAAATATCAGGCAGGTATTTTTGAAATGTGCATTAACACTGACAAAGATCTTGCTCTAGAATATTTATCTTTGTATTTCTCAATTTCCCAATAATGTGCCAATGTGTGGGTTTTGTTTCACTTACTTTTCTTTCACTTATTTTGTTTGATATTTCTATGTTTTCATCAACTGTGTAAAGTCCTCACCTAAGATCTAGTCACATACAGCCTGTCAGCATTCTATTTTATTCTTCTGGAAATCAATTAGCCATATGTTAATATTCTCTTAAGATATACCATGCCATTTAATATCAGTTTCATACAGTTTCTCTCTCAGTCTTTGAACATCATGCAACAGTTTGTGCTTCTTCATGTTGATATTCTGGTTCACTGTTTTTTTCTTCAGCTTGTATTTAACTAGTCTAGTGAGGGAAAAAAATTTGGTGGCTCGTGAGATATAAGTAAAGATACTACTTATGAACTGATGGAAAACAACAAGTAGTCAGCTTCTTAGGAAAAAAATAAGAGCTAGAAGCATTTAATTTACTATAGCCATGCCAGAGGTCTAAGCAGAGTGAGAGAAGCTATTTGTTTTTTT
>NW_004957632.1:0-1342 GCF_000276665.1 Chinchilla lanigera
AAAAAAAAACCACTGAGTTGCCCAGGCAGGGTGACACACACTTGTCAGTCCAGCTAGAAGACTGAGGCAGGAGGATAGGGAGTTCCCCCCAGCATGGATAATTTAGACTCTATCTCAAAAAAATTTTTTTTGTACCAGGAATTGAACTCAGAACCTTGTGCTTGCCAGGCAGACGCTTGCCCCACTGAGCTACATTCCCAGCCTCTGTCTCAAAATTTAAAAGATAGCAGAGGATGTAGCTCCGAGCTCCCTGGGCTCAGTCCCCGGTACTCAGGGAGGGAAGGAGCCACAGGCTGTCCGCTTGAACAGGTTAAAATGGAAAATTTTATATTTTACAAATTATATCTTAAGTAATTGCAGAAAAACTGATTTAGCTACAAAAATATTCACAAAATTGCTGGTTTTAATATTCAGAAGAAAAAATGAAAGGGTTCAAAAGGGTATTCTTTGAATAAATTGTACTAGACTTGTATAAATCTGTAGAAATGAATTTGTTAGCATGAAAACGTATGTATGATATTGAACAAGAAAAACCACTTAAAATATTTAAGGAAAAAAGTAAATTAAGAACCAAATACAGTAGAAATTAGAAGGGCCTATGTTAACTAGCTCCGAGTGGTAGAGTTCCTTTCTGTTCTTAATTTTTTTTTTTTCTTCTTTTTGAGACAGGGTCTTGCTATGCAGTTCAGGCTCTTGAGGTTACTTTGTAGCCCAGGCTGGTCTCGAACTCATCCTGCCTCAGCCTCCTGAGTGCTGGGATGACAGGAGTGTGCCACCACACCTGGTTTAGGTTCTTAGGGTATTATAATTTTACTAAAACCTGATACTGCTTGTTCCGAAAGTGCTGGGGGTTGGACCCAGAGCCTAATAGGTAACAAAACTAAAAACCCATGGCTTTGCCTTGAGTTATATCCGCAGCCCCATTTTTTATTTTAAAACAGGGTTTGCCGGGTGTGGTGGCATATGCCTGTAATCCCAGCACTCGGGAGGCTGAGGCAGGAGGATTGTTGCAAGTTCGAGACCAGCCTGGGCTACAAAATGTGCTCAAGGCCAGCCTGAACCACATAGTGAGACCCTGTCTCAAAAAGACCAAAAAAATAGAAAAATAAAAATAAAAAATAAAATCGAAGAATGAATTTTAGGAACAACGGAGGTTAAGAGCAGAATATATTTACTGAGGGAAAGAAAGCTTCTGTCCAAGAGAGGGACAGAAGGGGGCCTGAGCATGTTGCCAAGGACCTTGCCCGTCCCAGGGAATTTATAGAGCAAAACCCAGAGGTGAGGTGGGCCCAAGACAGGGGGAAAATGGGAAATTACAAGGTGGGCATGAGGGGGAGAAAAC
>NW_004957633.1:0-1264 GCF_000276665.1 Chinchilla lanigera
TGTATATCAGGTTCTGTTTCCATGCTTGGGAAATTTTCTACTATTATTTCTGCAAATAATCTTTTTATGTCAGTTGTGTTGCCTCCTGCTGTTTCATTGACTCCTATAAGTTGTACATTATTTCTCTTTGCCTCATCTTGCAGCTGTTGAATTGACTTTTCCTGGACCTTTGCTGATTTTACAAGATCCATTCTTTCACAGTCACTAGCTGCCATGCTGACTTCCAAGTCTGAGATTCTATCTTCAGCTTCATTCAAGCAGTTTTAGCAGCCTTCAATGGGTGCTTTGTTTTCCTGGAAGTCTCTTTCAATCTGGTTCATGCATTCTAAGTCTTTTCTATATTTTTCATTTAACACTTCTGTCCATGGCCTTTGTTCCTCTATTTTCTTGTATGTTTCTTCTTCAGACTTTTTGAGCAGTTCTCTCATTATTATTGTCATTTCATTTTTTTGCCTGAGAGATTATTTCTGATCTCATCTCTTCTTTGGCCTTATGGAGTTATCTCTTTACTTCCACTGCAATCATTTCAGCTATTTCAGGCATGTATTTATCAAGTTCTCCTATGAAACGTCAAGAAGAGCAAGCAAGTAAAGACGTAGAAAAAAGCAGGACACCAACACAAGTAAATGACATGACAATGATAAATCAACATGTATCAGGTATAAGTATAAATGTAAATGGCCTCAATTCTCCAGTCAAAACAAACAGACTGGCAGAGTGGATTAAAAAACAACATCCAACGAAATGCTGTATACAGGAAACACATTTTACTCAAAAGGAAATTCACAGACTAAAAGTCAAAGGATGGAAAACAATCCTCCATGCAACAGAAACCAAGAAAAAAGCAGGACTAGCTATTCTGTTTGCAGACAATGTAAACCTCAAACCAACAATAATCAAAAGAGATAAAGAAGGGTACTACATACTAGTCAGGGGAAAACTGCAAGAGGATGAGATAACAATCATAAACATGTATGCACCAAATATCGGAGCTCCAAATTATATATGACAAATCTTAAAAGGCATGAAAACCCATGTAATTAATAACACTATCATAACAGGGGACCTCAACAACCCATTGACACAAAGAGACACAACTGGGCAAAAAATCAGCAAGGAAATAACAGATCTGAACCAAAGCTGTGAACAAATGGACTTAGTAGATGTACACAGAGTGTTCCACCCCACAACATCAGAATACACATTTTTCTTAGCTGCACATGGGTCTTTCTCTAAAATAGACCACATCCTAGCCCATAGAGCA
>NW_004957634.1:0-1348 GCF_000276665.1 Chinchilla lanigera
TTCAGTATTTTTTATCATAAAAGGTGGTTGAATTTCATCAAAGGCTTTTTCTGCAGCTCTTTAGGTGATCACATGATTTGTGTCTTTGCTTCTGTTTATGTGAGTATTGCATTTATTGATCTGTATATGTTGAATCATCCTTGCATCCTTAGGATGAAGCCTACTTGTTATAGACAAACTCTTAATCTACCATTTTCCTTCATTGTCTCAGAAAGAATTTGAGATAACCTTCAATGCTGTGTGATTAAAGAAGTTTGATATAGGTGGAAAATGAAGTAAAAGAAAAAAAAAAGGAAGATAGAATGGGGCTGATTTTAATATGTAAAGGATATGTCATGAAATCCTGTATACTTTTTAGAAGAGAGCTAACTTTTTACTTTGTGATAAAGGGACAATAGTAGTGTAATACTCAATAGTTTGTCATAAAGTTTTGTTGAAAAAATAAATAAGAATAGAAGCCCCTACGGGAAGGAGCCCCTTCATTTTCTCCTTTCTCCCTCTTTGTAGCATGGAGAATCAGGTGCCTCTCTAGTGTGGACATGTGAAGACTGAGGCTTGGTGTGCCACTGTGAGTCACTTCCCTGATTCTCCAAAAAACAAGGAAGGCCAAAGAGATTAGAAACATCTCCCAGATCCCAATTCTGCGAATCTATTAAAAGGTGCACATGAAATGTGTTATCATTGCATAATTTGTGATGGCAAGAACTGGAAATAAATGCCAAACTAAAAGAAGGGAAACCATATTGTACTTACATATGGTATAGTAAATAGTGGTTTATCGATTTAATGGGATGTGATGTAATCAGCATTTATTTAGATATTACTGAACATATTTAAATTTTCAGCAACAACAATGACATGTTCCTACCTAAGCAGCCTACTCTCAGTCTATGGAAACACACTTTCTACCACAAAAGGAAGACTTAACATCGTATCAACCAATGTATCTGTCTCTGGGGGATGTTTTTGTTAAACTGTTTTTAATACATTGTGAACACTTCTTATGTTGTTAGGTACTTTTCTACCACATACTTTTTAATTACTAGGTAATAGTCTACCATATGGTTGTATCAGATTTTATTTTTTTTTGAGACAGGGTCTCACTATGTAGCCTAGGCTGGCCTCAAACTCATGGTGATCCTCCTGCTTCAGCCTCCCAAGTGCTGGGATTACAGGCATGTGCCACCATGCCCAGCTCTCTATCATAATTTATTTTATTTGTTTTTATTTTATGAGAAAAGGTAAAATAAAATTTCATAACAAGATGATAGGAGAATAACAATAGTTAATACATTGCATATTATTATCTTTAAAGTAGTTACCTATAGTACAAGATATGGGCATAAAA
>NW_004957635.1:0-1287 GCF_000276665.1 Chinchilla lanigera
AACATAACGCACTTATGGAACATTCTTATTTTAAATAATGTTATTTTCCACAGATTGGATGTGCAAATTCACATCTCATGTGATATTGAAATTTTACTGCTTCTTGTGCAAAGAGCTCTCTATAGAGCAGGAGGACATGCAAATAGGTCCTCTCTGTCCTGATTTAAACCACTCCAGCTCTCTCCCTTAAGCTGTAGAGAGAAGCCCAGCTCCGGATGCCCAGGTGTTTCCTCTCCATGATCAGGACTGAGCAGAGACAGTTCACTATGAAGCTTGCACTAAGCTGGGTTTTACTTGTTGCTATTTTAAAAGGTAGTTCATAAAAATAAGAGATATGGAGTATGTGAGTAGCATGGGTGGAATAAAAAGTGGACATGTGTGACAGTTTCCTGAGCAGGATGTCTCTGTGTTTGCAGGTGTCCAGGCTGAGGTGCAGCTGGTGGAGAGTGGGGAGGCTTGGTGCAACCTGGCGGGTCCCTGAGACTCTCCTGTGTAGCCTCTGGATTCACCTTCAGTGACTACTACATGTACTGGATCCGTCAGGCTCCAGGGAAGGGGCTGGAGTGGGTTGGTCTTATTAGAAACAAAGCTAATAGTCACACAACAGAATACGCTACATCAGTGAAAGGCAGATTCACCGTCTCCAGGGACGACTCCAAAAGCGCGCTGTATCTGCAAATGACCCAACTGAAAACCGAGGACACGGCCTTGTATTACTGTGTAAGACACAGTGAGAGGACATCAGTGTGAGCCGAGACACAAACCTCCCTGTTGTGAAGCTCGCACCAGCAGGTGGCGCACAACACACACTGAAGCTCGCACCAGCAGGTGGCGCACAAGTAATGTTATGACATCTGTTGCAATGACTGCAGGACAGGTGCAGAGGGTAAACCAGTTTGATATCCTGCCAGGATGTGAAGCTTCCGGTCCATGTGACAGAATCCCCAGCAGCCTCTCTACTCAAGAATCAACAGTTATCTTTCACATTCCTGAATTAGAAATTTGACTTAGTAGGAAGGTATATTCTCACCTGCACACATGTTCAAATGTCATTTTTGAAGGCAAAATGACTCCTCTCTGGTCACCAGAACTAGAACCTGAGGACAGGTAGGCAACATGTCAAACTTTTCTCCATTGAAAAAGACATCTTAGTAATATTCCCTTTTCATCAGCAGTGTTGGTATTTAGAATAGAAGCACGAGACAAACGGCCCAGGCTAAATAACGGATAACACTTTTAAAAACTTAAATATTATACTTCCTCCTCTATATAACTACATAAGTCAAA
>NW_004957636.1:0-1348 GCF_000276665.1 Chinchilla lanigera
TCCCTCGGGCCTGCCAGGGAAAGGTGTGTGTGGGTGTAGAAAGAAGGGACCCAAGGCTGCAGGGAACCCCAAGGGAAATGGAAAGCTCCCCCTAGTCTGCTTCCTGCCTAGAGTCTGGCACTGTCTGGAGAGCTCAGGCCCCTCCTCTGTTAGCTGCTGATCTCTGGGCTCTCAAGCAGCTGAAACCATGGAACATTCTCTGCTGTGGTGCCAGAGAAAGCCACACAGACCCATTCAGAGCCTGTCAGATCCAGGAGGGAAGGCTGGGAGGGAACCTTCCCAAGACCTTGGCATTACCCAGCAGTCTGGGGCCCAAGGCTATTCAGCTTGCTGCTCCCTGCTTCATGGACCACACACCTGGCCCTGTGCTAGGTGCTGGGGAGGGGAGAGAGAAAACATCTGCCCTACCCTGGAGGAGTTCAGACTGAAAGATCTCAAAACATAAAAAAAGATTAACCAGGCCCAGTGGATGGACAGAGGGGCTGCCCAACAAGCTCAATTTTTTTGTTGTTGTTTTGATTTTTTTTCTTTTAAAAATTAAAAAACTGACAATACAACAATGAAGACAAAATCAAAACAACACAAAAACAACAAAAATGGATATAGCTCAGTGGCATAAGCACCTGCCTGGCAAGTGCAAGGTTGTGAGTTCGATCCCCGGTACCGCAAAAAAACAACAACAACAACGACAAAAATGATGCATGACCTCAAAACAAAATGATAGGAATTTACAATAGTTGCTATATTACATACGGTTATCTTCAACAAAGTTGCTCAGTCCACTAGATATAAGAATATAAGATTGATCAGATAATCAAAGACAGTAACAAGTAAAAAAAACATGATGCAGAGCTTCACCATACAAGATGGTAGGAGTTCAGCAATGGTTCTTATACTGCATATTGTTTTCAGATCAGTCGTTCTGACTACTAAATTCAAGCATGCAAAATTGGTCAAAAAAAAGAAAATTTTAAGCATTGACTGTTCCTTTCAATAAACCACAGACATCAGCAATATACCTATTCCAGCTATATACCTATTTATATGTATATATCCTTATATATACATATAAATTTTGTTTTTCATTAAAAAAACAAAATAACACAAATATACGTAAACAAAACAGCATAGAGAGCAATAAAAATGATACAGAATTTCAAAACATGATGATAGGATATTAACAATGGTTGTTATACTACACAACGTCATCTTCAAAATGTTTGCACATATAACCAGATTTAGGCATGCAAGAACTGATCAAACAATTACACATTAACAGTTCCTTTCAATAAACCAACAGATAGGGGCTGGGGATTAAGCTCAGCAGCAAAGCGCCTGCCTGGCAAGT
>NW_004957637.1:0-1297 GCF_000276665.1 Chinchilla lanigera
TGAAGAGATCTTTTACTTCTTTTGTTAGATTGATTCCTAAATATTTTAATTTCTTGGATGTTTTTGTGAAAGGTATGGTTTCCTTAATTTCTCTCTGTTTTTTTTTTTTTTTTCCAGTACTGGGAATCGAACTCATGACCTCATGCTTGCCAGGCAGGCACTGTACTGCTGAGTTAAATCCCCAGTCCCCTGTTTGTTTTTGTGTATAGGAATGCTATTGATATTTGGGTGTTGACTTGGTATCCAGCTATACTGGTGAATTTGTTGATTCATTCAAGGAGTCTTCTTGTGGAGTTTTTGGGGTCTTACATGTAAAGTATCATGTCATCTGCAAATAGTGATAGCTTTACTTCCTCCTTTCCTATCCTTATTCTTTTATTTCTTTCTCTTGTCTAATTGCTCTGGCTAGTGGTTCCAGAAGTATATTGAACAGGAGTGGTGACAGCCTACGTCCTTGTCTTGTTCATGATTTTAAAGTACAAGCTTTCAGTTTTTGTCCATTTAGAATGATGTTGGCTGTTGGATTGTCATAGATAGCTTTGATCAGGTTGAGGTAAACAACTACATACATTTATATGTTCTAGACAGAAGATCTGTCTGGAGTTTTTGTCATGAATGCATGTCGGACCTTGCTGAAAGCTTTTTCTGCATCTATTGAGATGTTCACATGGTTTTTGTCTTTGGCTCCAATGATATGGCATATAACATTTATAGATTTGAGAGTATTGAACCAACCCTGTATTCCTGGAATGAATCTGCCTTGGTCATGGTGTATCATTTTCTTGATGATTAGCTGCATTCTATTTGCTAGTATCTTATTGAGTATCTTTGCATCTATATTCATTAGGGAGATTGGTCTGTAGTTCTTTTTCTTGGTTGGGTCTTTCTCTGGTTTTGCTATCAGTATGATGCTTACCTCTAGAAATGAGTTAGGGAGAATTGTATCCTTTTCAATTTGATGGAAGAGTTTGAGGAGTGTTGGTATTAAATCTTCTCTGAATTTCTTATAAAATTCTGCTGTGAATCCATCAGGACCTGGCCTTTTCTTTGTTGGTAGGTTTTTAATCAAGTTTTCAATCTCATTAATTGATACTGGTTTGTTCAGGAATTTTATATCTGTTTGATTGAAACTTGATAATTCATACATATCTAGGAATCTGTCCATTTCTTCTGAGTTTTCTATCCTGTGGGAGTAAAGATTTTTAAAGTAGGTATTAATGATCTTCTGAATATCTGTGGAATCTGTAGTGATTTCATCCTTTTCATTCCTTGTTGCAGGAATTTGAGTTTTTTCCTT
>NW_004957638.1:0-1334 GCF_000276665.1 Chinchilla lanigera
GAGCCGGCAGGCCCCTTCTCGCCGAAGCCCAGCCCCGCGGCGCCTGCGCCCCGCTCCTGCCCCTCGCGCGCAGCCTTCTCCCGGGAGGGCCTGTCCGGCCGGAGCCCGCCGCTAGCGCGCAGCTTCGCACGGCTCGTTTTACATTCCCGTTCCACTGCGTTGTGCGCGACAGGACCTTGCAGAGGCGCTAAGCTGCCCACGCCGGGCTCGCACTTGTGCCCCTCCTCCCTCAGCCGCCCAGAGGCTGCGGGCGCGGGGCTGGGGGGGGGGCGCGCCCGTCTCCTCGAGACCCCGTCGCGTCCTCCGACCCAGCCCCCGAGGTCCTGGCCGCTTGGGTGCAGGGCCGCCCGTGCTCTCCACCTTGGGGCGCCGCGCCGCCTGAGCGCTTAGCGCTGTGCCCGCCCGGCTGGCTCGGAGCCGCCCTTGCCAGGGCGCAGCCCCCGGGGAGGGCAGCGGTGGTGGGCCAGGGCTGCGGGGTCCCCCGGCCGTGGGATGCAGGGACTCGGGGCCACCTTGGCTGGCATCAAGCCCGGAGTGACCTGACCCTGGCACAAGGAGACCGCGCAGAGATAAGGGGCGGTGCGGGCACCCAGAAGGAGATAGCCGGTTCCTGCCGAGCTGCCGGCCCGCCTGCCTGCTCTTCCCGGGCGGAGGGAGGGCGCTCGGAGAACAATAATAAATACGAGTGCGAACCGCGCGTCCGCGGGCTGGGGGAGGGGAGGAGGAAGTGTGCCCGGCGGGGGGTGGGCAGCCTCTCCAGCGCCTGGCACCATGCCGCCCGGATGCCACCCCGCAGGGGCCTCTCCCTGGGAAGGAGGGTTGGCAGGCCCCGTTCCCAAGCCTAGTCCGTCCCAGGCGCCTCTGGGCCTCCAGCTGCCCGGTGCTGCCTTCTCCCGGGCCCCCCCCTCCCACTCCCTTGAAGTCTCTTCCCAAAACATCTGTGTTCTGCCTCTGCGCATCCCGATCCGTCTGCCCCCAGCTCCAAGGAGGAAAAAAATCGGAAGACAGGCCGGAAGACAGGTCGGGGGTGCAGGGGCACAGGACAGTTTTGGGCATGGAGGTTTATCCCAGGCCTGGAGACAGATGCTGGACAAAGTTCGCGGATGTCACTGGCCAGAGAAGGGTTCCCTGCGGGCCCTCGAGGGCCGGGACAGAGGGCGGGTCCGCGGGTCCATCCAGAGGCGGGACCCCCCGGGCGGCACCAGCAGAGGGCGCTCTGAGCTCGGCTATGGTGGTCACGTCTACCCGGTCCCACCTGGCACCCACGACCTGGAGCCCTGTGGGAATGGGACTTGGGACAGATCACACATTTTTTGTTGTTGTTTGCTCGTTTT
>NW_004957639.1:0-1231 GCF_000276665.1 Chinchilla lanigera
GAATTAGTGAACTAGACCCAGTCTCAAAATTAAAGCAGAAAAACAAAATTTAAAAGGATGTGGAAATATAGCTCAGAGAGAAGTCCCTGATTCAAATTCTATTAAAATTATTTTAAAAATTTCAAAAAAGAATGATAAAATTTTTTTCCTACTAAGATAGCCAGATGCTGAGAGGATATATCGAGTAGCATATTTGCAGCCATCTCATTGAAAAGGCTGAAAATAAAAATTGGAAGCAATGCAAATACCTGACAATACACCAGTGTCTACATGATGGTAAATCTAATGCAAGGTCTATTAACTAAGGTACATATGCAAGAGAAACTGAAAGCTTGGGTTGGTGACACTATAGGTGATTTTCATTTTTAAATTTTCTTCATGGCAAAAAATATTGAATTTATGTCACATAAATAACTTATTCTCAGGCTAAATATAAAAAATCCAATCAGAAAACAATAAAAACTCAAGGAAAAAGATTCACAATCCTCACTAAATGAAAAAAACAACAACAAAAAATAATGCCTCACACTCTGCTTTGAACAACTCTTTCAAAACATACTTCAATGACTTAAGTTTAATGTACACCAGCAATATGGTCCAGTGATCATACATATCAGTATTTCCCCCACGACATAAAAGTCTATACCATACAAACTTGTGTATAAGTGTGGTCACAGAGGCTTCATTTTCAACCACTTATCAGTACAATTGTTTAAATACGGGATGACCAAAATTGCATATTTTTGTTAATTTTTCTAATATAACAACAGGAAATATAAAAATGACAATTTTATCAAATTTATTCAATATTTTTTCTGTGTATAGTATACTTTAAAACTACACAGCACAATTACAAACTGGACAGTAGTATCTGGTCTCTTTCTGAATTCTTTTTGCAACGTTGTCTTTCCTTGAACAACACACTTTACACTGTCATGATGGCCTTTCCTTTCTTTCTGTGGATGGTGTAATTTCAATAAAATGTCCACCAACTAAAGGCAATGGTGAAGATGCTGCTAATGTACATCCTGCTTGGTGCTTTGCTATCATGCATTTTTAAAAAATTATTTGTTCTAGTTAGACCTAATTTAAATTGTTAATGAATTTTTGAAGCCCTTGTTTTGAATAAATAACAAACTGTTTCATATTGTTTGGCCCCAATGATGCATCCATGTTGCATAATAATATTTTGTTTCTCGCTTTTTGATTATAGGATAACTTGGTAGATGTT
>NW_004957640.1:0-1342 GCF_000276665.1 Chinchilla lanigera
ATAAGAGAGGAAAAGAGGTTTTCTCTCCCCTTTTTTGCTCTTGTTGCTTTTACTGTCTTCTGCTGCCTTGGTGCTGCCCCTGTGCCCTGCCACCCTGCCTTGGAGCCAAGTATGGACTGAAACATCTACAAACTGTGAGCTAAATAAACCTCTCCGTCCTTAATTTGAGGTGTCAGGTGTTTTGTCTCAATAATGAGGGGAAAGTAACTAAAACACACATTTCTGGATTGGGTCTTTAAATTTGTGGAGGGGTCTAATTTTTTTCACTTCTTTATATTTCTGGATATTAGACTTTTGTCTAAGAAACAACTGGCTAAATTTTTTTCCCACTCTGTGAGTTTTCCTTTCGCCCTATTTGTAATTTCTTGTGCTGTGCAAAATCTTTTTAATAGAATGAGTTCCTAGTTGTTGATTTTTTGTAGTATTTCCTGTGTGATCAGAGTTTTGCTCATAAAATCTTTGCCTACTCCAGTGTCTTCAAGAGTTCTACCTATTCTCACTTCCAGCAGATTTAGTGTTTCTATTTTAATATTTAGATCTATGATCTATTTCAATTTTAGTTTAGTGGATATTGAGAAACTTGGGTCTAGTTTTAGTCTTTGGCACGTGGAAAGCCAGTTTTTCCAGCACCTTTTATTAAAGAGGCTATCTTTCTTCCAGTGAACGTGCTTGGCCACTTTGTCAAAGAGAAGGTGGCTGAGTGTGTTTGAATTTGTTTCTGCATCTTCTAATCTGTTCCACTGATGCTCAGGTCTGTGTGGTTTTTTTTTTATTACCGTGTTGTTTTTATCACAATAGCATTGTAGTATAATTTTAAGTCAGGGATTGTGATATCGCTCACCTTGCCTTTGTTGCCTAGGATTGCTTTTGCTGTTCTAGGTCTCTTTTGTTTCCAAATGAATTTTGGGAATGTTTTTTCTAGTTCTGTGAGGTATGCAAATGGTATTTTGATTAGGATTGCATTAAATCTGTATAGCAATTTTGGGAGTAAGGCTATTTTCCCTGTGTTTGTTCTTCCTGTCCATGAGTAAGTGATATCTTTCCATTTTCTGATGTCCTCTTCAATCTCCTTTTTCAGAGAACTATAATTTTCAATATATAGATCTTTTACTTCTTTTGTTATATTGGTTCCTAAGTATTTCTTCATTTTTTTTTTTTTGATGTTTTGGAAAGTGCATTGTTTGCCTAACTTCTCTCTCAGTGTGTTTGTTGTTTATGTACATGAATGCTATTGATTGTTGAGTGTTGACTTTGTATCCAATGGTGCTACTGTATTCAGTTATCAAATCCAGAAGTCCTTTGGTGGAGTTTTTTGGGTCATCTATGTATAATATCATGTCAT
>NW_004957641.1:0-1286 GCF_000276665.1 Chinchilla lanigera
CTCCTTTTCCTCCTCCTCCTCCTTGTCCTCTTCCTCCTCTTCTTTCTCTTCCTCTTCCTCTTCTTCCTCCTCCTCCTCTTCCCTCTTCTTCTTCTTTTTTACTTAACTCTCATGAATTTTGCCTGCTTGGGATAAAAAAATAATGTAGCTTGAAAGCTCATTTTGGAAATAAATTCCAAAATGCTTAAAAGTAAATAAAAAAGCCTTTGCAATACACATGCCATTCCACATAGTTTAGTATTAAAATATTTGTCAGGGACTAGATCGCTTTCCATGTAGTATCAACCAAATAAATATTAAAACAAATGATACAAACAGACTTTTAATGTCATTGTTATAAAATAATCACAGAATAGCAGAAAATGTTTTTACCTCTCTAATTTTAAATTACTGTAAGAAATATATATTATCTACTAAGAAAGTATAAAATTAAAGGGTATGTTTTAAATAATAATTGTCTGGGTGGAGACTCTCTGAGCCAGGCAAGCAGACTCTCTGAGCCCTGCATGCCCTGCACTGAGAGAGTAAGTACTCTGGGAGCTGCAGGGCTCATGGGTTCGAGTCTGTGCTCGATCCACACCACCACGATTCCCAACTGAAATGCGCAAAGAGAGCCAGGTACTTCCCATCTAATCCCTGAGGGCAGAACGTTCGAACAAGGACACTACAGACATTACAGACTGAGTTGCTGCCACAGCAGAGAGGATGTCTGGGCTGAGAAGCCCCGGGGACTTCTCTGGCTGGGGGCTGGGCGAGCAGACTCTCTGAGCTGGGTGAGCAAACTCTCTGAGCCCCACGTGCCCTATACTGAGAGAGCGAGTACTCCGGGAGCTGCAGGGCCCGTGGATTTGAGTCTGTGCTTTGCCTTTGCCCAGACCCTCAAGCGAGTCGAAGGCTAGGGAAGTCTGTGACTGCTACCCATCTGGGCTGCATTTGGTTCCTGTATGAGTCCTGAACTGACTGGAGACATAGATTTAGGTGGTTCACAAACTGTAGACCCTGCAGTTAGTGTCTGAATTATGCCTGTATCCTAAACTGCCTGGAGACATAGGTCCACTGGACAGGGATTGTCGCACCAGTGCAACCTGAGCCAGGTCGTGCATGTGCACTGAACTGCAAGGTGATGCTGGATCAGACGGTCGGCCATCAACTGACACAAGTACCCGTGTCTGAGAATGGGGATAACTAGATACAAATCAAAAACTGCCAGAAATCCTGAGACTAAGTATCGCTACTCAGAGGTCACTTGGGAAAACCTGAACAACTGGTAAACTAGGGACACTAGT
>NW_004957642.1:0-1344 GCF_000276665.1 Chinchilla lanigera
GCTATATAATGAGTCCAAGATCAGCCCAAACTACAGAGTGAGACCCTTTCTAAAACAAAAAGGCAGAATCTCAGGCCCCACCACAGACCTACTGAAAAAGGATTTGTGTTTTAACAAGACTGTTAGGTAATTCCTTAAGCTTTGAGGAGGGCTAGTTCAGTGCATGCCAGTTGATGGCTGTCTTAGTTCATTAGGACTACTGTAATAAATTAATTATTAGAGTACTTATAAACAACAGAAATTTATGCCTCACAGTTCTGAAGGCTGCCAAGTCCAAGATCAAGGCACCATAACATTTGGGGTCTATCGAGGGCCTGTTTTCTGGTTCATAGACACCCATCTTTTGACTGTCTTTGCATGGTGGAAGGTGTACAAGACCTCTCTGGGGTCTCTTTTATAAGGGCACTAAGCATGATCTACTCACCTTGCAAAGTCCCCACCTCCTAGTACTATCACACTAGGGATTAAGTTTCAATACATGAATTTTGAGGGAATACAAACATTCTGTCCATAGCAACAGTCTACCCTGAGCCTATTCCTCTCTTACTCCAATTTTTTCCTTTACTTACCCCTCTCCCATATGGCCCTTTGCCCTCCAGGTACACTGATTCCCATCTCTAGCTTCAGATTTCATCTATCCCTGTGAGTCTTGCAATGTGGTTTCCAGGCTAACAACGTCAGCAACACTTGGGAACTTTTTTGAAATGCACAATTAGAAATGTACATGTACAGGCCCATGACTATTGAGTAAGAAACTCTGGGGCTAGGGCCCAGCAATCTATATTTTACTAAGCTCTCCTGGTAATTCTGAAGCAGGCTTACATTTGAGAACCACTGATCCTCATCAATCATGATGATCACATTTCCCTTGATAATGATTGGTTCCTAAACCTAGAGGCAGTCATGTGACCAGTGGACTGAAAGGAAGGCTATTTACTCCATAGTTAGAGAAGAGGCCACTTTCCCCTCTCCTGACTTCCCCCCTGCCCTCTTTTTACAGTGTAACTAAGATAGTATGATGCCATCTTTGCTCCAATGGCCAACACATAACGATGAGGGCAGAGCTGAAAGTACCACAGGAAAAAGGAACCAGACGTTGTGCCTGTGGTCTCCTGTTCCCTGAAGTAGTATATTTCCTTATGTTT
Source organism: Chinchilla lanigera (assembly GCF_000276665.1). NCBI lineage: Eukaryota > Metazoa > Chordata > Mammalia > Rodentia > Chinchillidae > Chinchilla > Chinchilla lanigera. The sequence continues at coordinate 1,146 of NW_004957642.1, forward strand.
TGAACCAGCTAGAATTGATGTTTCTGATACTTTTAGCTAAGAATGTTATAACTACAGAAGAGACCAAGGAGGCACAGGGATGACAGGCATACCAAAAATATTTTAAATAACGAAGGATGTATTTAGGGTTACAGCATTTTTTCCACCAACTTCCAAACACTAGATCCAGATAGAATAATTGTTACAACCTGAGAAAAGC
>NW_004957643.1:0-1233 GCF_000276665.1 Chinchilla lanigera
TGGCCATTTTAAAGTGTAAAGTTTGGTCACAGTTAGTAATGTAACTGCCACCTCCGTCGAGTTCCAAAGCACTGTTTCTCCTCAGAAAGAAACACCGAGCACAAGGAACAGAAACTCCCCGTGCCTCCTTCCCACGGCCCTTTACTAACTATGATCCTTGTGCTGCTTTTCTATTAGTACACATTTGCAGTGTATAGAGATCACATTCAGCCTGTGAGTTCGATACACGTACATACTGCTTCTTGGTCATTTTCACTCCACCTGTGCTGCCGTCTTTCACTCTTCTTCCTCCCCTGATCTCTTTCTGAGCTCCACAGGATCTACCTCCCTCCATCATAATATGGCTCCAAATAAATTGTGCTCTTTAAAGTCATATATTTGAGGCCTCTCACATTAGAGAGCCCATGTGATATTTAACCTTTTCTCACTAATCTATTTCTCAGTTTGCAACTGTTTTCCTACTAATGACTTAGATTTATCCTTCTCTCTGGCTAAGTAGTACTGCTTTGTGCAAATATACCACATTCTCTTTAACCATTAACCCACTGAAGGGCATATAGGCTGCTTCCATGATTTAGCTATTTGTCCTTATGCTGTTATTCATATGAATATTTGTGTATCCATTAGCTCTTTCAAGAAATATGTAGAAGATGTAGAGCTGGGTGAAATCTCTACATTGAATTTCTTTGGAGATCTGTGTAAAAATTTCAAAAGTAATTCCACTGGTTTACGCATCCAACAATATTGTACAAGGGTTATTTTTCCCCCTATAAGCTCCCAAGCATTATATTTTTTTGAGTCATGAGCAATGGTCATTCTTACTGGCATAAGAGGAGACCTCAGTGTTGTTTGATTTGCATTTCTCCAATGGCCAAAGATGCTGAACATTTCTCATGTCTTTATTTGAAATTTTACTTCTTTTTTTTTCTGAGAAGTGTCTGTTCATTTCAAATGCCCATTGTAATGTGTATTTTAGTATTAGTGACCTAATTTTTTCAGGCATTTTTATATTATAAATATTACTGCTGTGTCTGAGGTACAGTTGGCAAGATTTTTTCCTATTATCTGTCTCTTCACTAGGTAGTTATTTTTCCTTGCTGTACCAAGGTTTTATGCTAAATATAATCCCATGTCTTGATTGTATTCTGTGCAGTTTTTGTTCTGTTCAGAAAATAATTGCCCATGGCTGCGGGGAGCGCCAGTTTTTTGGGTCTTTGGACTGGCGACTCACTC
>NW_004957644.1:0-1341 GCF_000276665.1 Chinchilla lanigera
TCCACACCACTCAGAACAAGTCTAGAAGACATCAACACAGAAGAGCTTTGAAGTCATACATCTGAAATTTCTGAAATGATAGCAACTGAAGTAAAGAAACAAATCCATCAGGCCATAGAAGACATCAGATCAGAAATAATCCCTTGGGTACAAAAAAGAAATAATAAAAATAATGAAAGAATAGTTGAGCATATCCTAAAAAGCATTGATAAGAAACTAGAGGAGCACAGACAACTCATGGAAACATTGAGTGAACAATAGAGAAAAGAACTAGAATGTATGAAACAGATTCAAGCAGATATCTAGGAAATTAAAAATTCCATCAAAAGCTGCCAAAACTGCCTGAATAAAGCTGAAGATAGACTGTCAGACCTTCAAGACAGCATTGCCACTAATGAATGTGAAAGGTAGGATCTCTTAAAAACAACAAGGAACGAGGGAATAGCAATTCATCAACTGCAAGACAAAGCAAGAAAAAACAATGCAAGATTAATAAGTATCAATGAAACGGCAGGTGTCAACACAATTGACATAAAAAGACTCTTTGTGAAAATAATAACAGCAAAATTTCCCAGACATGGAAAAAGAAACAGACACACAGTAAGTGAAGACTATAGAACTACAAATAACCATAGCCAAAATAAATCTACACCCAGGCATATAGTGACTAAGATTCCAGAAACTCAACAAAAGCTCAGAATATTAAAAGCTGTTAGAGAAAATAAACAGATCACCTATAAAGGAAAGCCCATCAGAATCATGGAAGATTTCTCAACACAAACCATCAAGTCAACAAGACCTTGGAGGGAAATTTCTGATACTGGAAGAAAACAACTACCAACCCAGATTGGTACACTCTGCAAAACTACCCTTACAATTTAATGGAGAAATAAAAAACTTCCATGATAAAGAACAATTGAAGAAATTCATGAGCACCAAACCAATCCTACAAAGAGTACTAAAAGATATTCTGGAAAGTGATAAATCAGATTACAACTTCAAGAACAAAAACAAAAAGGAACCCCCAAACATAGCAAGTAATTAAACAGAGGGAAAAGGAGGATCCAATGGAAGGAAAATATGATAAAGATAAGCCAGTACATATCAGTTATAATCATCAATGTAAATGGTCTCAATTTACCAATCAAAAGAAGCAGATGGAAAACATAGAGAAAATGGACAGATTTCTAGATACATATGAATTACCAAGGCTGAATGAAGAAGATATAAAAATCGTGAATATGTATCCAGCTACACTGCTGAATTTGTTGATTAATTCAAGGAGTCTTCTTGTGGAGTTTTTGGGATCTTCCATGTAAAGTATCATGTCATCTGCAAATA
>NW_004957645.1:0-1294 GCF_000276665.1 Chinchilla lanigera
ACCTCTTCCTCTCCCTCTTCTCCTCCTCTTCTTTGTCCTTCTGTCCTTCCTCAGTAAGAACAGCACAGATATATCCTGAATTTCAGGAGCCCCTGGGAGCAGTGGGGCCCATACCTCCCTGAAATTACACGCAACTATGTGTGTGTCTCTCCCAAGCAGTGGGCCCAAGGCTTGCTTTTAGATTCTAAAAGAAACTTAATAGAAAAAAGTAAAAATACCTGCTGTGCACCTCTCTTGCTTTCCCCCAACCCCTCAGAAAGAGCTGGCCTCGCCCAGGTGTGACAGGAATCTGAGCTCTCTCTGGAAGGTGTCCTCAGTTCAGAGCCGCAGCGGCCAGGATCAGGGGTCAGGATGGGGACAAGCTGTCCTTGTGATGTCCCTGGGCCTGCAGGCAGCCACTCACTGCCCCTCTGCACCCATCCCTGGCACGGGTGGCGAGAAGCCTATTCCCAGTGGAAGGGGAGTCAGGGACATGAGGGGTTTGGGGGCTCACTCCTTGGTTTTGGAGTTGGGAAACTGAGGTCTGGGGCTGCAGAGGGCCATACTCAATGTCTGCAGGGCTGTCAGACCTCAGCCTCCCCAGGGCCAAGCAGGGCACTTTTTTCCTTTATAAACGTGCCCCCTCACACACACACATATTTATCCTGACTGCATTTCTATTACCGGGAATGGGGGCACCCCTGCCATCCTGCGTTGATCCCGGCTGGAACCCAGAAGATTTTAATGTCGAGAGCTGCTTTTAACAAAGTCCTTTAAAAATCAAAAGGCCCCAGAACTCTTTCTCCACTGTCACCCTCTGGACAGTTAGCCAACGTTATCTGCCAGCACTTCACAAAGAAAAAAAAGAAGAAGAAGAAGAAAAAGAAAGATATGCCGCTGAAGAAGCATCCACGGCCCCCGGAATCTTAACAAGACAGCTCTGTTTCTTGTTATCTTCAGAAAGCCTTTATTAAACCTCTCTGGGCTCATGTGGCCCAGTAAAGCACTTTACAGAAGCAGACCAATCAGCGGGCCATCAACTACCATGTATCGTGGACCTACTGTGTGAAGGGGTGATGTGGGGGGCGCAGGGCCTGCCTGATCCGAGTCAGGGGGACAGGTGGTAAATGGTTAGAAGAGGAAGGAAGGGGACAGACTCTGGCTACTGGGCAGCTGAACCTCCGACATCCTGGCCAGCTGGTGGTCAGAGCCCGCGGCTCGTCTTCCCTTCCCCCTGGGTTCTTCAGGGCATGAGGTCATTTCCACACCCAGGAGAAGCCTAGCACTCGGGAGTGTCTCCACAGCAGGGACACAG
>NW_004957646.1:0-1341 GCF_000276665.1 Chinchilla lanigera
CATGAAGGAACTGCCATCACAGAAGAGGGTCAAATCAGGATAAGGGATTTGTCTAAGTCTTCATGGACTGTGTATGTATGGAGAATTATTGTTCACAGTCATATCCTTCAGCCTTAATTTCTTCTTTATCTGGTAGAAAGGTAGCAAACTATAATAGTAATATTAGACCTCAGCATGCACGTCATGCATAATCTGAACCATTTCATATGTCTTATCTTATTTGATAGGACAAACATTGTATAGGAAGATATTATCACTCACTCTGTTTCACAAATAAAAGAAACTAAGGCAGAGAGAAAAGAAATAACATAGAGGTCAAAACTGAAACCTACTAAGCCAGGCTATTTGAATATATCCTATTCAGACATATTCTACTCAGAATATATCCTGTTCAGCACAGAACATATTTCTGTGCTGTAAACCATGGTATTTTGTTGCCTACATATACGAGATTGCAGGTAGTGACTACTCACCCAGAGATGCCTGGGCTGTGATAGAAGCTCAGTGAAAAGTAATGAATAGTTTTAAGTAGAAAATAAGTAGTCAGTTCTAAAAGTTGATGAAAATTCAGTTATATAAGGCCTGTAGAGAGCCAGGTGTGGTGGCGCACACCTGTAATTCCAGCACTCGGGAGGCCAAGGTAGGAGGATCATTGCGAGTTCAAGACCAGCCTGGGCTACAAAGCGAGCTCAAGGTCAGCCTGAACTGCCCAGCAAGGCCCTGTTTCAAAAAAAAGACAAAAAATAAGGACTGGATTGCCTTATGGAGTCCACTGGTTACTTTTGTTGCAATCTCCATTAAATGTGAGGAAGGCTCCTTGAGAAATGATGAGAGAAAGCATTCATCAATTCCTCTATCCTAAGGTTTGACTGAGGAAAAGAGTAAAGTGAATGGCAACTATAGAGAACATATAGAATCAAGGGAAGTGTTCTGTTTTTTCCAATAATGGTAACTGTTAAGACATACTGGAGGGGGCTGGGGATTTAGCTCAGCGGCAAAAGCGCCTGCCTGGCAAGCGCAAGGTCGTGAGTTCAGTTCCCGGTACCGGAGAAAACCCCCCAAAAAAAAAAAAAAAAAAAAAAAAGACATACTGGAATGCCACTGGAAGATGATGTTAAGTAATACTCTTTTTTATTTTCAGTTAGGTATGAATCCATCTTTGTTGCTAATGCTGTACAATATTAAGTTCAACACAAGGCAATTAAATCAACAGACATTTTCTTCTTGCCTGTTAGGCTTCGGAATATCACTCACATTTTCTTTCCCTAGTTCAAATTCTTTTGTTCTCAAGCTCTTTATGAGAACTTGCATTATGTTTGATCTTTACATTCTACTGTCAGA
>NW_004957647.1:0-1327 GCF_000276665.1 Chinchilla lanigera
ATTGAAATTAAATCATGCTTGGATTGGGCCGGGGGTATAGCTCAGTGGCGTAAGTGCCTGCCTGGCAAGTACAAGGTCCTGAAAAAAAAAACTGGTACCAAAAAAAAAAAAAAAAAAAAATCATGCTTGGAAAAAATTAAACAGTACAAGGTATTTTCTGGTTAAAAAGTGTTTTTTTTGTGTGTGGATTTGTTTGTTTTGAGACAGTCTCGATTTGTAATTCAGGCTGGCCTTTAACTCACTGTGTATGCCAGGCTGGCTTCAAACTCATGGCGATCCTCCTGCCTCAGTCTCTCAAGTGCTTTCTTCTCACTGCCTTCCTTCATGACCTGGTGCCTCCAGCCCTGTCATTTCAAGTTCTTGACCTAGTTAGCTTTACTTGGCTTCTCCTGCCTCTCACAACCCTACTGCATTCATTCATTTAAAAAGCCCATTAGTAACCACCATCCATGGCACATACTTTGTGCTTGCTGGCCTCGGTGCACTCATTCTCTTATTGTACTTCTTTTTATGGCTATTTTGTTTTGAAGTGATCCATTTTATCCTTAGATGTATTTTGTTCTCCAGTTTTTAACCTTTCATTTGGCACATTGCCTTAAAAGGGTCTACCTGTATAGCCCAGCTAGCCTCAAAATTGTGGCAGTCTTCCTGCTTCAGCTTCCTGAGTGCTGGGATTATAGGAATGCATCACCACGCTAGCCTCCTTAAAATTTAAGTCATGTGCCTTAGTTTGCTTACTTATTGTGGTTAACTTCCTGTAAGACACACATTATACAACATAGTAAGGAAGAAATTATTTTCCATATTTATCTGATATGAAAAAGTAAAGATAAAATTTAAGCCTAACCTACATGTCCTTTAAGAAATATACTTAGGTAGTGTGCCTAGCTAGTATGTAGGAGACCCTGAGTTTCATTCCCAATACCACAAGAAGAAAAGAAAAATCCTGGGTGTGGTGGTATACATCTGTGATTCCCACCCCTCTAGGAGGTTGAGTCAGGAGGATTGCAAGGTCAGGTTCTGCTCCAGCAATTTAGTGACGTAGAGAGACCCTGTCTCAAAATAAAAAATTAAAAAGGGACAGGGGATGTAGCTTAGTGTAAAGGCCCAGTGTTCAATCTGGAGTGGTGGGGAGGGGGAGAAAAATGACCTTCACATACCCCTTCCTAAACGGGTTTTTTGGTTTTGTTTTGTTTTGTGTTTCTGTTTGTTCTTTTTCAGGCAGGGTCTCACTTTGTAGCCCAGGCTGGTCTTTGGGATTGAACCAAAGGCCTTCATACTGAGCTATACCCCTGGCCTTTTAAATTTTTTTTTTTTTTTTTTTTTT
>NW_004957648.1:0-1307 GCF_000276665.1 Chinchilla lanigera
CTCTCTCAGAGGTTTCCATTGTATTGACGGTGAATGGATTTCTGCTGAGGAAAAGGGGAGAAAACGTTCTGTTGATGTATTATCTTGCTATGAATGTTTTCTTTATTCTAAGAAGAATGAGACTGGGTGTGGTTATAAGAAGAATTAGGCACATGCCTCTAAGCCCAGCACTCAGGAGGCTGAGGCAGGAGGATTGTTGCTTGAGGTTGAGACCAACCTGGCTACAACGTGAGCTCAAGGCAGCCTGAACTGTATAGCCAGACCCTGTCTCAAATAGACCAAAAAAAAAAAAAAAAGTCAGGCTCTGATTTCTAGGAGTGATTATAACCCATCAAGTACTGTAAAGAATACTGGGTGTGGTGGCGCAAGCCTCTAATCCCAGCACACGGGAGAAGGCTCCTGCAAGTTTGAGGTCAATCTGGGCTACAAAGTGAGTTCAAGACCAGCAAGAACTGTGTAGGAGACTCTCTCCAAAAAAAAAAAAAAAAAAAAAACAAAAAACTGTAGTTCACTAAGGGAGGTAGGAATGTACATTGTGGTTTGCAGTTCACCCTCTGTCTCCAGGACACATCCACGTGCTGTGGTAGTGCAGTGCATAACATTTAGGTCAAAGACAAGTTGCATCAGGGCTGTCCCTCCTCCTCCTGCCCCGCAGTGCAGATGAACACACTGGTGAAGGAAGGGCTTGGCCTCTCCCAGCCATGCCGCTCCACCGGGACCTGAGCCCGGGACCGGAGACCGCCCCAGGCGTCCCAGAAGCCTCTGCGCCTCAGAGGAGCAGAAGGGCAATCAGGGACGGGGCTTGCCTCCTACCGCAACCACCACCGGGCAGAGCCTAAGTAAAAAGTACCCACGGGGGATGGAGCCCTCACCTCAAGCGAGTGGGTCTCTGGGGCTGTAGAATCGGAGTCCTGAGGGCCCCAAGGAGCACAGATGCCTGCCTGGCTCAGACCTGAGCGTGAGGTGGCCTAGCGCACGTGGAGGTGGCACTGTGCACCCCGGGAAGGGTCCTGGGTCCCAGCTGCTCAGTTGGCACTTTGGGGCCAGTCCCACCCTTGCTTTCCTTTTCTAACAGAATCACTGCTAGACCCTAAGGTGTATCCCTCACACCCTAAGGTGTACCACACACACCCACGTTCACTGCCTCCTAATGTAAACAGCCTAAGGCCGGTAATCCCAGCAGTCTGGGAAGCTGAAGCAAGAGGATTTCTGTGAGTTTGCGGTCAGCCTGGGCTACTTAGTGAGTTCAAGGCCAGCCTGAAGTATATGTATTGAAACTGTGTCTCAAAAAAAGAAAAAAAAAAAAA
>NW_004957649.1:0-1338 GCF_000276665.1 Chinchilla lanigera
AGAGAGAGAGAGAAGTAGGTGGTAGAGTTATAAGAAAGGCATTTGGCTGAATTTAACCAAAGTCAGTGTCTCAGTTTGCCCCTTGATGGCTTGCCGAAAAATATCACTGCACGGGGTAGACAGAGATTCCCTCAAAGGGGAGATAAGGACCTTGAATCACACCACCACCACCACCCACTCTACGGAGTAGGTTTATAGACTTTATTAACAGGAAAGCACTTAAGGACACATCTATGAGAAGCATGGACAGATTTACTTAGCAGAATCAAAGAAATGCATGCACAGAAAGGGGTGCAGGCACTTGTGGGGTGAGCCACATAATGACTTGAGGGTTGGGGTATTTATGTGGTCATGGGAGTGAAAGTCTAAGGAATTCATGAATCTATAGTATCAGAAGAAAAACACAAGCCCAAGTTACAGGCTTATTGTATCTTTTAAGACTCATGGGAATTTACTAGTGAGTAGACTAGAAAGGAAAGAACAGGCTTAAGAATCCCCCAAAAGGCATTGCAACCTTGGATAACTTGGAATTCTAGAATTGTAGTTATCTTTAAAATACAATTTTAAAGTTGTGATTTTTCTTTTTCCCTTTCTATGTGTCTTTATTTTTTTCTATCCTACCTTAGAAGGACCTTACCTGGTAATAAATATGAGCCTAAATTTTTCACTTCTGATGAGTCTTTTCTGCCATGGCTCAGTTTCTGACCGAGGAATACAAGATAACAAATTTACCTACTCTTTTAGCTGTCTTCGCAGATCCCACTGAAGAGGGTGTTGCCACTAAGAAGCATTCATGATCCTCCTTTGCTGAAGTAATCTTGGATAACAAAGTCATATTTACAGGTTGAAGTAGTTGTATTAGTCAGCTTACACTGCCTGAAAAGGATAATTGAAATGAATAAAGATTTGTTTGGGCTCATGGTTTCTGAGGTTTCAGTCCATGGGCAGCTGGTTCCATTGCATTGAGGCTGTGGCACGACAGAAACATCATGATGGGAGGGCATGGTAAGGGAAAGCTGCTCACCTCATGGTACGAGGACATAGAAGAGCAAGAGAACCAGAGAGGAAAGGACCAGAAACAAGACGCTGTCCCCGGAGCCACACCCCTGTGCTCACTGCCTAAGTTCCAGCACCTCCCAGTGATGCTACTGAATTATGAAACCGTCAGCAGATTCACCCACTGACGATGTTGGAGCCTCATGATTCAATCGTCCTCCCAAAGGCTCACCTCTGAATCCTTGAGACTTTTGGGGAACATTTTAGATCTAAACCATAAAAGAGGTATCTGCACCATCAATAACACTACATGCTACCTGTTGTATTCAGGGTTTACAAGGG
>NW_004957650.1:0-1337 GCF_000276665.1 Chinchilla lanigera
AAACATGTTTAAAGTAAGGTCCTGGGGCCGGGGATATAGCTCAGCGGCATAAGCTCTTGCCTGGCAAGCCTATGGTCATGAGTTGGATTCCTGGTTAAAAAAAAAAAAAAAAAAAAAGTAAGGTCCTGGGTGGATCCTAATCTTTTATGACAGGTACTACCCTTATAGGGGGGGGAAAATTTGAAGCTGAGTGTGGTGACCCCTGCCTGTGATCCCAGCACTCAGAGGATGGAAGTAGGAGGACTCCTGAGCTTCAGGCTAGACTCGGGACATATCGAGACCCAGTCTCAAAATAGTAAATAACCAGATTTGATCTCTAGTATGGTGGGGAGATGGACGGGGACTTACAGACAGACAGGCAGAAGCAACTCAAGCAAGATGAGAAGCCACACGGTGAGAGCACTGCACGGAGACAGGTTTGCAGAGGTACCTGCTAGCCCAGGAATGGAGAAAATTGATGGCCCAGTGCTGGCGCTGGGAGCTTCCCTCACTGGTTTCTGAACACATGGAGGCTGCTGACCTGATTCGGGTATCCAGCTGCCAGAACTTCATGTTTTGAGACAAGGTGGCTTGAACTCACTATGTAACTCAGGCTGGTCCTGAACCCGCAAGGATCCTCCTGCCTCAGCCTCCCGAGTGCTGGGATTATAGGCATGTGCCACCATGCCTGGCTTGAGTTTATATTTTTTAAAAAATGCCTCTACTGTTATTGTAGTGAAATCTAGAGGGAGGATTAAGTTTATGTATTCATGTGCCAACCTCTGGCCCTTTAAAATAGAATTTCAAGCTGGGCCCAGGGGCGCACAGGTATAATTCATCTACTCTGGAGGCTGAGGCAGAAGGATTGGAAGCTCAGTAATGACATCTTGTCTTAAAATTAAAAAAAAAGAAATGGCAGGGGCTATAACTCATTAGTAGAGCAACTCTTGGTTCAGTCAGTCCCTAGTAGTACAAAACAAAGGAATTGCAGAAGAAGCTATTATTAATAGCTATAACTTAATAATAGTACATTTATTTTCATTTCACTTTTTAAATTAAAGTACTTTTAATCAAAGATATAAAGTTCTGTTTGCTTATAACAATGTTTTCTTTTCTGGTGTGAAATAGATGAGGACTATCAGCCAATTCGTTTGTTAAGTCAACCTGGGGAGTTAAGAAGAGAATACGAAGAGGAAATAAGCAAGGTAGGTGCTGAAGAGTCCTTTTTTTTTTTTTTTTGGGCTTTTTGAGACAGGGTCTCACTATGCAGTTAAGACTGGCCTTGAGCTCACTTTATAGCCCAGGCTGGTCTTGAACTTGCAGCATCCTCCTGCCTCAGCCTCCCGAGTGCTGGGATT
>NW_004957651.1:0-1338 GCF_000276665.1 Chinchilla lanigera
AATGTGTTTCTTGTATGCAGCATGTTGTTGGATCTTGCTTCTTGATCAATTCTGCACATCTGTGTCTTTTGATTGGTGAATTGAGACCATTACCATTGATGGTTATAACTGAAACATATTGAATTATTCTTGTCATGTTATTGTCCTGTGGTTGGTTCTCTTTTTTTTCCCTCCCTCTGTTTGTTTCCCTTGCCTAGTGGATTCCTTCTGTTGGGGTTCATGGAGTTGTAGTCCTTGTTTTCTCTTTCTAGAATGTCCTTCAAAACACTTTGGAGTGCTGGTTTGGTGGCCATAAATTTCCTCGGTGTTCTTTATCTTGGAAATCTTATTCCTCCGTCAGATTTGAAAGATAGTTTTGCAGTTTACATCAATCTGGGTTGGAGGTTGTTTTCCTTTAGAGCTTGAAATACTTCATGCCAAACTCTCCTTGACTTCAAGGTTTGCGCTAAGTCAGATGTGATTCTGATGGGCTTTCCTTTATATGTGATTTGTTTTTCCCCTTAACAGCTTTTAAGATTTTATTTTTGTGTTGAATTTTTGGAATCTTGACTATGATATGCCTGGCTGTAGAATTTTTTGATCATGGCTAATTGGAATTCTATATGTCTCTCTTACTATATGCCAAATTCTTTTTTTCCTACCAGGGAAGTTTTCTGCCATGATATCTGTGAACAGTTTTTTAAAAATATCATTTGTTCTATCTCCTGACCCTTAGTCAATCTCAGTCTTGGAGTACTAGGAATAACAGCTAGTTTGAACAGTTATGTCACATTTGGCAAAGGAGTACCATCAGCAATAAAAATAGCATCAAACACAGCCTAGAAAATGACAAATTGAGGTAATCATTAATTTTCCACCTTTAACTCTAGGAACTAGATTTGTAGTTATATAACATAATCTACAACAAATCAGAAAATGATATGCAGTATATAAGTCCTTAATATGTCAATTTTACCCTCAGGGGTTAAAATTTAAAGCGAGTTAGGGAGAAAATAGAGAGGTAGAAAAAGATGAAGAGATTAAAGTAAGGCTGGAGGACTATGTGGGATCATGTTTACTTTGGCAAACTTGTGCAAAAGACTGGAGGGACAGAGAGAAGGAAGAGATAACAGGAAGAACAGAACTACCACAAAGCGGCTGAAAGGCTGAAAACCATATTCACACTCATATAAAAACAAGATCAAACAATAATGGAGAAAAAACCATAAAACAAAACCACCACAACAAAAAAAAAATGAGAGAAAGAGAGAGAGAGGAGTCCACTTCCATGTTTGTCTCTGCTGTTACTAGTAGACAATGTGTGGAGACAGAGTCAACATCTGTGTTGATTTACCACAG
>NW_004957652.1:0-1279 GCF_000276665.1 Chinchilla lanigera
CAACAATGGGACATTTCATCTGTCGGTCAGCTCCAGATATTTGGCAGGAGGTATAAAACTTCAGATGGGGCCTGTAATGGTTGATACATTGTGTCAACTTGAGAGGTTTAGAAGCTTACCTAAGTAACTCAGAAGGAAGCCAGGGTCTTCACTTTGTAAACACTTCACTGAGCCTGGAGGGCACTGAGATGGTGTGAGTGCTATATCCACCCTAGGGTGAGTGGCCTGTATAAAAATATAAGGGAGGGAAAGAGGCTTGCTTCTCCCCTGTTGCTCTTGCTGTCTTCGCTGTCTTTCCCTGCCATGAACTGTTGCCCCTGTGTCCTGCCACCCTGCCTTGGAGCCAGCCGAGTATGGACTGAAACCCAACAAACTGTGAGCTAAATAAACCTTTCCTTCCTTACTTATGGGCATTAGATATTTTGTCTCAGCAGTGAGAGAAAAGTAACTAGGACAGGGCCTCAGACACCTACAACCCAATTGCTGGACACTGCCTTTTCTGTGTTTAACAACTGGGACCTGGAAGAGAGAGGAGAAAGGCTAAGATTTTAGGTACTGCAATTGGTAATGCTTTAAAAAGCACTCAGGTCATCTAAGGAAAAACCCAGGGACAACTGAGGAAAGGGTTCCTGTTTCAAGTGTAACAGTACTGGCCACTGGGCATGAGATAGCACCAGCCCCAGCCTGGGCCCTGTTCTACTCTGAAGGAAAGATAGTGTTAGGAAAAAACTGGCTATCCATATGCAGAAGATTGAATCTAGACACATATCTTTCACCATGTTCTAAACTAATGGATCCAAGAACTAAATGTTAAAGCAGAAACACTTAATTTGTTGGAAGACAAATTATATAAAACTCACAAAGTCATAGGCATAGGCTAGGACTTTCTTTTTTTTGTTTTTGTTTGTTTGTTTGTTTTTCTCCGGTACCGGGAACGAACTCACGACCTTGCGCTTGCCAGGCAGGCGCTTTTGCCGCTGAGCTAAATCCCCAGCCCCCGGCTAGGACTTTCTAAACCTAACCCCAGTTGCATAGGAAATAGTTCCAAGAATCAACAAATGGGATCATATCAAATTAAAAAGCTTCTGCACAGCAAAAGAAACAACCAGGGTCTTCGGACCAGCGACTCACTCCCGGCCTCGTGGTTCCCCGGAAGGAGGGCTTCCAGCGCACAGGGAGCTGCGGGTGGGGAGCGCCAGTCTTCCGGCTGGCTAGCTTCCTGCCTGCTGGCTCCCGGAGGGTGGGTCCCCAGTGCACGGGGAGCCATGCGGCGGCGAGC
>NW_004957653.1:0-1279 GCF_000276665.1 Chinchilla lanigera
ATGGCTTTAAGTGGCAGTGATTATTGGAAATGCATAGGGATATTTTGATTTTCAAAGTGACTCCAGGGGCAGAGGTGGTGGGCATTAATAATATTTAGTGCTTGATGCCCAGGGAAGAAAAATGTCTTACAATGAGTTATGAAGTAAATCATGATCCTTTTCCAAATGCCAGTAATTCTTGTTGAGAAACATCCCAGTGTATATAGAGCAATAGATCATAATAGATAATATTCAGACATATATGGTAAAATAATATACAACAAAAATTATTTTTAAAATTCCAGATTTCTTAGTGTACAGTATTCTGACCATCAGACTCTTAGCACTGGTATAGTGAAAATGAGTTAATAGTGACTGGGGTTGTTGATACCTTAACAGGCATCTAAGCACAGCCTAAATGGTTACTGTTCGTCACAATAATTCATGAGCACATTGGTACAGCCCAGTTTTCTGTACATAAGTTGTAATTTTCTACGTGTTGCTGCCACTTAATAAAAATGAGACTTACTTTAAAGAACCAAATGTAATAAATAGCCTAATACTGCACCTCAAACTTTTAGAAAAAGAAGAACAAGTCAAGCCCAAAGCCCAAAGCCCAAAGAAGGGAAGAGATTATAAAGATCAGGGCAGAAATTAGTGCAATTGAGATGAAGAAAACACTACAAAAAATAAATGAATCAAAGAGTTGGTTCTTTGAAAGAGTAAATGAAATTGATAAACCCCTGGGCAACCTTATCAAAAAGGAATGGAAATACTCAAATTCAGGCAATAAGGAATGAAAAGGATGAAATCACTACAGATCCTACAGAAATTCATTAATACCTGCTTTGATAATCTTTACTCCCATAAGGTAGAAAACTCAGAAGAAGTGGACAGATTTTAGGATATGTACAAATTACCAAAGTTGAATCAAGAAGACATAAAAATCCTGAACAACCCAATATCAATTAATGAGATTGAAAATGTGATTAAAAACTTACCAACAAAGAAAAGCCCAGGGCCTCATGGATTCACAGCAGAATTCTACAAAAAACTCAGAGAGAATTTATTTCCAACACTCCTCAAATTCTTCAATGAAATTGAAAAGGAAGTAATTCTCCCTAACTCATTCCTGGAGGCAAGTATTATACTGATACCAAAAGCAGACAAAGACCCAACCAAGAAAGAGAACTACAGAGAACAATCTTCCTAGTGAACATAGATGCAAAGATACTCAATAAAATACTAGCAAATAGAATGCAGCAAATTATGAAGAAAATCATACACCATGACCAAGTTG
>NW_004957654.1:0-1330 GCF_000276665.1 Chinchilla lanigera
AGGCCTGCACCAGGAAGCCAACCTGATGCCAGGGCCATGATTTTGGACTTCAGTACAGTGCGATAGAATAAACCTCTTTCTTTTACACATTATGCAGCCTTCAGAACTTTATATAGAAAGAGAAAATAGAGTAAGACATACATGCAGGAGTGGGATTGCTGGACCATAAGGTAGTTCTGTTTCACATTTGTAGGGAGGATTCATAGTGTTGCCTGTAATGACTGTACTAATTGCATTCCCATCAATAATGTGCAGGAATTTCTTTTCTCTACATCTTCTCCAGCACCTAGCTCTTTTTAATAAACATTCTAACAAGTGAAGATGATATCCCACTGTGCTTGGGGTTACATTTCTCTGATGGTTAAGTGACGCTGAGCACCTTTTCATGTGTCTACTAGCTAGTTGCCTTCTTTTGGGAAATGTCGATTCTGTGTCTTTGTTCATTTTTAAATATTAAATTATCTGTAATTTTTCTATTGATTTGTGTATCTTGCATGTTTTGCATAGGAATCATTTATATGTAGTTTAAATTTTTCTAGCAATCCCTAGGGTTTTTTCCACCCTAACGATTGCCTTTGTTGTACAAAACATATTTGATATAATCCCCTTTATTTATTTTTGCTTTTATGGCTGTGCTTTTGGTGTCACATCTGAAAAATCACTGTCCAAATCAATGCCAAGAATACTGTTCCTCTGATTCCTTATAACAGGTTTGTGATTGCAGGTCTTACATTTAGTTCCTTTAAACATTATGAGTAAATTATCTCATGTGGTGTAAGTGAGAGTTGAATTTCATTATTCTACATGTATACAACTAGTTTCCCCAACATGATTTATTAAAGACTGCCCTTTCCTCATTGGCTGCTCTTGATACTCTTGGCGATGGTCGAGTGGCTGTAGATGTATGGACTTATTTCAGACCTCTCTAGTCTATCCCATTCATCTGCAGAACTCTCATGCCATTTTCATTCTTTTAAATTGGTTACTGGAAATTCATTGTGGGGGGGTTGTTTCTCTGTGTGTGTGAGTGTGTGTGTGTGTGTGCTGGGTGTCATATTTTCTTTTAGCCATGTTTCTTTTTCCTTGGAGCTTTGTCTTATGTCTGCACATCTGAAGTAGTAGTCCACTTTTCCAGACATCACACACTAACTTCAGTGGGGACAAGCCTTAACACACTGGGCGGATACACAACAGCTTCAGCTCTGGGAGAGAATAGTGGAGGCTCCAGCTCTAGGGTGATCATGGCTCTGTCCTTGGGGCAGAGAGGATCATAGGACATGGACTCTAGGCAACTCTTCAGCTGGGGTCAGGTTTAACAAGACCACAGAGA
>NW_004957655.1:0-1335 GCF_000276665.1 Chinchilla lanigera
CCCACCCCATGACTGCCTGAAGATTTGGTGGGATGTGCAGGCACAAATCATCACAGAAAAGTGTGCTTTCCCTAATTTCTCTCTTAGTGAGTTTGATATATGTGTATAGGAATGCTATTGATTTTTGAGTGTTGACTTTGTATCCAGCTATGCTACTAAATTTGTTTATTATACACAGAAGTCTTTTTGTGGAGTTTTTGGAGTCTTCTGTGTAGAGTATCATGTCATCTGCAAATAATGATAATTTAATTTCTTCCTTTCCTATCATTATTCCTGTTATTTCTCCCTTTGTCTAATAGCCCTGGCTAGTGTTTCCAAAACTACATTGAATAAGAGTGGTGATAGTGGACATCCTTGCCTTTTCCTGATTTTAGAGTGCAAGCTTTCAGTTTTTGTCCATTTAGTTTGATGTTGGCTATTGTTGTGTCATAGATGGCTTTTACCAGATTGAGATAATGATCATCTATTCCAATTTTCTGTAGGGTTTTATCATGAATGAGTGTTGGATACCGTCAAAGTTTTTTCTGTGTCTATTGAGATAATCATGTGATTTTTGTCTCTGGAACTGTTTATGTGGTGTATTCCATTTATTAATTTGAGTATGTTGAACCATTCTTGAATTCCTAGGATGAATCCCACTTGGTCACAGTGTGTAATCTTCTTGATGTTTTGCTGCATTTACTATTATTTCACTGAGGATTTTTTCATCTATGTTCATTAGGGAGCTTGGCTTACCATTCTTTTTTTGGATTGAGTCTTTGTCTTATTTTGCTATCAGGGTAATACTTGCTTCATGAATGAGTTAGGGAGAATTCCTTCCCTTTCAATTTCATTAAAAAGTTTTAGTAATATTGGTATTAAATCTTCTCTAAATTTTTTGTAGAATTCATCAGTAAATCCATCAGGTCCTGGCCTTTTCTTTGTTTTTAAGTTTTTTATTACATTTTCAATTTCATTGACTGATAAATGGTTATTAAATTTTTTTATTTATTCTTGATTCAACTTTTGTAAATTGTACATATTTAGGAATCTTTCCATTTGTTCTGTGTTTTCCACCCTATGAGCATAAAGATTTTTGAAGCAGGTATTGATGATCTTCTGATTTTCCACAGGATCTGTAGTGATTTCACCTTTTTCATTCCTCATTTCAAAACTTTGAGTCTTTTCTCTCTTTTTCTGAGAACATTGCCTAAGGGATTATCAAATTTATTTACTTTTTCAAAGAACCATCTCTTGAAGTCCTGAATTCCCTGTATTGTTTTCTTAGTCTCAATTGCATTCATTTCTGTTTGACCTTTATAATTTCCTCTCTACTATGGGCTTTGGTCTTGACTT
>NW_004957656.1:0-1335 GCF_000276665.1 Chinchilla lanigera
TGCCTTTCTGAACTTGCTGCTCAGAAATGTTCAAGCATTTTGGTGTATGGGTGGCACTGTGTTTCTCTTTCCTGCTCTCCACTCAGCACAGGCCCGCTGAAGGCCCTGGCAAACCAGGCAAGGCACTGTGAATGGATACGTCTCATGTCCAGAATGCCTCAGTGTCAGGGAACACCAGGGATGGAGAGGCTGTGGCTCCGCGGAGTCCTCATGACCCACCTCCAAGGGACTGGCATCAGTCAGCTGACTATTGTCAGTGTCTGTTGCCAGATCTTCTACTTTTACCAAGATAACTCTGTAATGTAGATTTTTATCTACACTTCATTCATAGTGTTCCTGAGCAGACAAAATTAAGCCAGATTAAGCCCCCCAATTCAGTCTGTATGGGCTGTACCTCAGCCCATACAGACTTCCAGATTCCAACCCATTGTATGTAAGCAAAAATATTACTTGATCATTTACTATAGGAGAAGCCACATGAGACATGCACTCAGAGACAGTCCTGAAAAGGTGGGAATTTGTTGGGAAAGGCAAGTCACACACTAAGCATCATAGAATGATCTTTTAATTTTTTTTTTCATTTTTTTTTTTAATTTTAAAAATGGAGGAAAACATTGACAGACAACCTTTTACAAAATAGCAAAACAACACTACAAACAATACAGTGTTACAAAGTGGTAGGAAATTAACAGTGCTTGTTGTATTACATATTGATGTCTTCAAAGTCGTTTCTCATGAAAACAAATAGAAACATGCAATATTTATCAATCATGGACTCATTAACAGTTCCTTCCAGCAAAGAAATAGAAGACAGTAGATCAACTATCTTAATTATCCTGTATATACATACGTACAAAATTTCTCCTTCTTTCCCTTCTCTTTTCCCACATCCCAGTTGCCCTTTACCTGTGAGCATTTTCCTGTCATTTCACAATGTCTATCATACCTCCAAGTTTTTATTAACTCTTTCAGGTTTTACACTAGTGAGACAATGTGGTGCTTGCACATGCAGGTCTGATTTATTTCACTTATGAGTATGGTCTCTAGTTGTGCCTATTTACCTATAAAAACCTTGAGTTTATCTTTGTTTATACATGTGTAATATTCCATTATATAAAAGTACCACAATTTTCTTATCCAATCCTCAGTGGATGGACATTTGGGTTGCTTCCACAGTGTAGCAATTACAAATTGTGCTGCTATGATCATAGGTGCACATATATCGCTGTGATATGATGTTTTTATATCTTCTGGGAAAATACCCAGTAGGGGGATAGCTGGGTTGAATGGGACCTCTAGACCTAGTTTGCTGAGAAATCTCTAAACTGATTTCCA
>NW_004957657.1:0-1335 GCF_000276665.1 Chinchilla lanigera
AAGTCAAGACCAAAGCCCATAGTAGAGAGGAAATTATAAAGGTCAAACAGAAATGAATGCAATTGAGACTAAGAAAACAATACAGGGAATTCAGGACTTCAAGAGATGGTTCTTTGAAAAAGTAAATAAATTTGATAATCCCTTAGGCAATGTTCTCAGAAAAAGAGAGAAAAGACTCAAAGTTTTGAAATGAGGAATGAAAAAGGTGAAATCACTACAGATCCTGTGGAAAATCAGAAGATCATCAATACCTGCTTCAAAAATCTTTATGCTCATAGGGTGGAAAACACAGAACAAATGGAAAGATTCCTAAATATGTACAATTTACAAAAGTTGAATCAAGAATAAATAAAAAAATTTAATAACCATTTATCAGTCAATGAAATTGAAAATGTAATAAAAAACTTAAAAACAAAGAAAAGGCCAGGACCTGATGGATTTACTGATGAATTCTACAAAAAATTTAGAGAAGATTTAATACCAATATTACTAAAACTTTTTAATGAAATTGAAAGGGAAGGAATTCTCCCTAACTCATTCATGAAGCAAGTATTACCCTGATAGCAAAATAAGACAAAGACTCAATCCAAAAAAAGAATGGTAAGCCAAGCTCCCTAATGAACATAGATGAAAAAATCCTCAGTGAAATAATAGTAAATGCAGCAAAACATCAAGAAGATTACACACTGTGACCAAGTGGGATTCATCCTAGGAATTCAAGAATGGTTCAACATACTCAAATTAATAAATGGAATACACCACATAAACAGTTCCAGAGACAAAAATCACATGATTATCTCAATAGACACAGAAAAAACTTTGACGGTATCCAACACTCATTCATGATAAAACCCTACAGAAAATTGGAATAGATGATCATTATCTCAATCTGGTAAAAGCCATCTATGACACAACAATAGCCAACATCAAACTAAATGGACAAAAACTGAAAGCTTGCACTCTAAAATCAGGAAAAGGCAAGGATGTCCACTATCACCACTCTTATTCAATGTAGTTTTGGAAACACTAGCCAGGGCTATTAGACAAAGGGAGAAATAACAGGAATAATGATAGGAAAGGAAGAAATTAAATTATCATTATTTGCAGATGACATGATACTCTACACAGAAGACTCCAAAAACTCCACAAAAAGACTTCTGTGTATAATAAACAAATTTAGTAGCATAGCTAGATACAAAGTCAACACTCAAAAATCAATAGCATTCCTATACACATATATCAAACTCACTAAGAGAGAAATTAGGGAAAGCACACTTTTCTGTGATGATTTGTGCCTGCACATCCCACCAAATCTTCAGGCAGTCATGGGGTGGG
>NW_004957658.1:0-1293 GCF_000276665.1 Chinchilla lanigera
CAAAACATTACATACTATTGCAGTTGTGTTATGCAGATTACTCTTTCTGCACATCCTTCTCTCTGCATTTGCAGAGGTGATTTCAGCCTCCTACCTAGTCCAGCTCATGGCACTCACCTACTTCCCATGGTTCTCACATTCACTCATCCTCAAGCCACTCCCTTCTTCACAAATGAATAAAATCTGGGTTCAGTCCTTGTTATAGTGTTTGTTCCGGATAGCCATCCTCATGGCTGGACTTAGGACTCCTTGGCTCTCCATAACTATAAATATGCTTTAGTGTTTTTATTCTCACCATGAGTTGCACTGGAAGTCGTAGATTGGAATTAATTTACTAAAATTCCAATGACTTTTCATGGGATTACAAACAAATATAAACTTCCTGTGCCATGAGGAGGACTGGGCAAGGCTCTCTGCAGTCATCTTCTCCAAAACCTGTCCATTTGTCCTTGTCAGGGTCTTATCTGTGGAATTTATGGATTGGGTAGGAGGAGTCTATAGAAAGGAAACTTAAAGTTAGTGATTAAGAGGATGCATGTTATTTAGTGCAGGGATATATTGACCCTAGAGTAGGAGTACCTGTACATTTTTATACATTAAATAAAAGTTTTCCTTTAAATTAGGCAACTCCCTCCCCATTTTGTCTCCTTTGCATTTTACTGAAGGTGAGGAAGGGTGGCTCTTTTGGTTAGTGCACCTGGCTTCCTCATCCTCTATTTTCAGGTCTTCCTCTAGTCTTTGTAATTGCTCCCTCCAATAAAGTTTTCACTCTTTCTAATCAGCATTAGCCAGGAAACCTAATAAAGCCCTTTTCTACTTTTTCCCTCCCTAGACCTCTCCCCACTAAAAATATTTCTTACAGTTTTCATTTTTGTGTTGTGAGGTCAACTTGCTTATTAGACATCTTAATTTATTAATAATTGTTAAGTTCCCTGATGTTTACAGCTTGCATGATATATTTGAGTGTAATTCTGTCAGTTACTTTGACTGCTGACAGTGTAATTTTTCTTGCATTTTAAATTTTTCTGAAAAAAATTTAAAGCCCAGCATTACACCAAAGATAGTAAATAATATTACTGAAAATGGACGCACCTTTCTGGGGCTAGTCTTTTAGGGTAGAAGGTTGGATCAGTCTAGGCAGGACCTCAGAGGAATGTGGGCTGTGCTGTTGACATGACATTCCAGTGCACCCTGGCTTCACACTTTTCTGACCTTACCCTTTGCTTTTGGTAGGAATGGGATTGCTTTCAAGTTTTTCTCAGTATCTTGTTGTTATGGTTGATACATGGTGCC
>NW_004957659.1:0-1335 GCF_000276665.1 Chinchilla lanigera
TCTTCCCCTCCTCATTCACAAAAGCTTTGTTTTCATTTTTTCCTTCTTTTCCTTTCCTTCCTTTTTCCCTGCCCCCTCCCCAGCTTCCCTTCCCATTTGAGCATTGTTTGCCTATTTTACAATATCTATTATCTATTATCTAATGTATATTTTCAGTTTCTCATGCTAGAGAAACAATGCAATATTTATACATGTTTGTCTGATTTATTTCACTTAAGAGTATGTTCTCAAGGTACATCCGTTTATCTAAAAATGTCTCACTAGTCCTTCTTCATGGCTGAATAGTATATTATTATATTTTTGAAAACCCATAGCTTCTTTATCCATTCATCAGTTCATGGGCATTTGGGCTGTTTCCAAGATTTAACTATTATAAACTGTGCTTCTATAAATGCGAGTGTGAATATATTGCTGTGGTGTGATGCATTTAATTTTTTTGGAAGATACCAACAAGGAGGATAGCTGGGTCCAGTGGAACCTGTAGTTTTTGGTTTTTTGAGGAATCATCACATTGATTTCCATAGTAGTTGAAGGTTCCTTTTACCCTACAGTCCCTTTATTATTGGTTTTTATTATTCTTGATGGTAGTCATTCTTTCTGGAGTAAGATGCGATCTCAATGTTGTTTTAATTTGCACCTCTCAAACGACCATGATTTTGAACACTTTTTCATACATTTATGTTGTTCTCCACTGTAGAACATAGGCCTTTTCAGCAGAGCAGACAGACACCTTTCAAAAAGTCTAACTTAGGAGACTCCTGCTACTTCTGCCTCACTTGCTCCTTTCATAAAATCTATATTCTTAGTTGATTTGCACCAGTTTGTCCAGTGACCTGGTATTTTGTAGTTCTGTTTGATTGTCTGCTTAAAAATATGATTCACTCCATTATCTAAAGTATTCCATTCCTTTCCTTACCAGCCAGAGTTGGTTGACCTGGGGATATAAGCACCTCATACCAGCTGAACTTGTTATGTTTTCCGGCAGAAGAAACAAACAAAGGGGGAAGAAGGCCTTTACTCCAGAGCTGGAGAGGAGAGGAGAGGACTGCATGCAGCACAGGGATCTTCTGGGGAAGACAAAGGAGGCAGGGGTTTATGAGGACTCTGGCTAAGGGCGGAGCTTAAGGGCGGAGCTTGAGGGGCGGCCCATGACAAGTCAGGAGCTGATTGGGGCTTCCCCCACACGTGGAAATGGGAAGAGGAAGTTGTGTTCAGGACTGAGGGGAGAAGAAGGGGGAAGTGAGTTCTTTGTTTTTAGGGCTTCAGCCATGTTAGAGCACTACCATAGTGACTCAGCAATCAGTACTCGGGCAGAAGCCTATCAGAACTCCTTAC
>NW_004957660.1:0-1335 GCF_000276665.1 Chinchilla lanigera
AAGTCAAGACCAAAGCCCATAGTAGAGAGGAAATTATAAAGGTCAAACAGAAATGAATGCAATTGAGACTAAGAAAACAATACAGGGAATTCAGGGCTTCAAGAGACGGTTCTTTGAAAAAATAAATAAATTTGATAATCCCTTAGGCAATGTTCTCAGAAAAAGAAAGAAAAGACTCAAAATTTTGCAATGAGGAATGAAAAAGGTGAAATCACTACAGATCCTGTGGAAAATCAGAAGATCATCAATACCTGCTTCAAAAATCTTTATGCTCATAGAGTGGAAAACACAGAACAAATGGAAAGATTCCTAAATATGTACAATTTACAAAAGTTGAATCAAGAATATATAAAAAAAATTTAATAACCATTTATGGGTCAATGAAATTGAAAATGTAATAAAAAACTTAAAAACAAAGAAAAGCCCAGGACCTGATGGATTTACTGATGAATTCTACAAAATATTTAGAGAAGATTTAATACCAATATTACTAAAACTTTTTAATGAAATTGAAAGGGAAGGAAGTCTCCCTAACTCATTCATGAAGCAAGTATTTCCCTGATAGCAAAACAAGACAAAGACTCAATCCAAAAAAAGAACGATAGGCCAAACTCCCTAATGAACATAGATGCAAAAATCCTCAGTGAAATACTAGTAAATGAAAGCAAAACATCAAGAAGATTATACACTGTGACCAAGTGGGATTCATCCTAGGAATTCAGGAATGGTTCAACGTACTCAAATCAATAAATGGAATACACCATATAAACAGTTCCAGAGACAAAAATCACATGATTATCTCAATAGATGCAGAAAAAACTTTGACAGTATCCAACACTCATTCATGATAAAAACCCTACAGAAAATTGGAATAGATGGTCATTATCTCAATCTGGTAAAAGCCGTCTAGGACACAATAGCCAACATCAAACTAAATGGACAAAAACTGAAAGTTGGTACTCTAAAATCAGGAAAAGGCAAGGATGTCCACTATCACCACTCTTATTCAATGTAGTTTCGGAAACACTGGCCAGGGCTATTAGACAAAGGGAGAAATAAAAGGAATAATGATAGGAAAGGAAGAAATCAAATTATCATTATTTGCAGATGACATGATACTCTACACAGAATACTCCAAAAACTCCACAAAAAGACTTCTCTGTATAATAAACAAATTTAGTAGCATAGCTTGATACATAGTCAACACTCAAAAATCAATATCATTCCTATACACATATAACAAACTCACTAAGAGAGAAATTAGGGAAAGCACACTTTTCTGTGATGATTTGTGCCTGCACATCCCACCAAATCTTCAGGCAGTCATGGGGTGGG
>NW_004957661.1:0-1284 GCF_000276665.1 Chinchilla lanigera
GAAGACTGGCGCTCCCCACCCGAGCAGAAAAATACATTTTACTCCATGCCCACCAATAGAGAAAATCAATAGTACAGACAAATACAAATGATCTTTGCTGGCTAGATGTGTTGGCGCACACCTGTAATCCCAGCACCCCGGAGGCTGAGGCAGGAGGATCACTGCAAGTTGGAGGCCAGCCTGGGGTATTGAGTGAGTTCAAGGCCAATCTGAACTACATAATGAGATTCTGTCTCAAAAATACAAAAACAGAAACAAGTGCCGGGGATATAGCTCTGCGGCACAGCACCTGCCTGGCAAGTGTAAGGCCTTGAGTTTGATTCCTGGTACCCACCCCCGCAAAAGAAAAAAACAGAAACAAATGATCTTTGCTGTTTTGCCTTTGAAGTCTGTCCACTCCCCTTGGTCCCATCATAAGACAGTCTACAAGGCTTTAATCATCTCAAGAACCCAAGCTGAAGGTTGAGTCAGATTTCCAAACCTTGCTGTTGTGAAGTTTTAGGGTTCAACAGTCTGGGATTCATCAGAACATTCCTTCTAAAGTAAGAGACAAATTCTTGGGCCTTGCATTGCCCATCATGAAGAAAAAGGTGTAACCCTATAATCCCAGCACTCAGGAGGCTGAGGCAGGAGGATCATTATGAGTCCAAGGCCAGAGTGGGCTACAACGTGAGCTCAAGGTCAGCCTGAACTGCATAGTGAGACCCTGTCTCAAAAAGACAAAAAATAAATTCATAACCTGAAAGTCAAAAGATGGAAAACAATATTCCATGTGATAAGAACCCAGAAAAAAGCAAGGGTAGCTATTCTATTTACAGACAAACTGAATTTCAAGTCAAGACTGGTTAAGAGAGACAAAGGCCACTACATACTTGTAAAGGGAACAAACCAAGAGGAACAGATAACAATCATAATATATATGCATTAATATCACTGCACCCAACTATATACAACAAATATTAACAGATATGAAAAATCAAATAAGCCCTAGTACAATTGTATCAGGGATCTCAATACCCCACAGTTACAAAAAGACAGATCAACTAGACAAAAAATCATTTATGAAATATTAGAACTGAACCAAACTTTTGAACAAATGGACTTAGTAGATGTCTACAGAGTGTTCTACCCCACAACATCAGAACACACATGCTTCTCAGCTGCATACAGGACGTTCTCCAAAATAGACCACATACTAGCTCATAGAACGTGCTTAAGTAAATGCAAAGGAATTGAAATTATCTCATGCATATTATTGGACGATAGTGCAATGAAATTGGAAAT
>NW_004957662.1:0-1307 GCF_000276665.1 Chinchilla lanigera
TTCTGGTACCGGGAATACCGGGATTCGAACTCATGACCTTGCGCTTGCCAGGCAGGTGCTGTGCCGCTGAGCTAAATCCCCAGCCCCCATACCCAGAACTATTTGACCAGCTTTGTGGGCACCCCTGGCCACGCCGACACATCAGATTACCTTCACACACTCCTCTTGCCCAGAAGAATTCGCAGACAGGCACAGCGAGACCCTGTTTTGCCCAGAGAGGAGGCAGGGAAGAACTGTCAAGTAGAAAACAGCAACAACTGCAGGCCACAGTCCCCCGCCAGCAACACACAGACCTTCACGTTGAGCTACATCCCCAGTCCTTTTTGAACAGTTTAGTTTTTGGTACAGTGTCATGATTTGGATCCAGAGTCTCCCTGCAAGGTCTGCGTGCTCAGAGGTGGAGTTTGCGGCCGTGACGGATTGTGGGGTGCTGGGCTTACCCGCGGGTTCATCCACTGAAGGGATCAGAGTAAACGTGCCCTTAGGAGCTGGGCTCTGGCTGGAAGAGGCGGGTCCCCAGCTCCTCCCTTTCCCTGGTTCCTGCCCTCCACTGTATGAGCAGCTGTCCTTCGCCCAGGCCCTCCTGCCATGCTCACTCTGCCTCGAGCCAGCTGACCATGGAGGGAGCCGTGAGCCAAGAATCCCCTCCTCCTTCACCTTGTGGGTGTTGGGCATTTTGTCCCAGTGACATGAAAGTCTCTCTAAGTCACTCAAGTTGCCCCAACTGGGTTTGAACTTGAGATCTTCCTGCCTCAGTCGCCCAGACTGCTGAGATTACAAGTGTGAACCACTTCACCCGCTGTCACCTCTTTTGTTACTCACAGGTTCTCCTGAGCGTGTTCAGTGACCAGCCGAGGACCCTGGAGCTTCTCACACTGGAACGAGCGCTGGGCTCCTTTGCCAGGGAAATGCCGTCTGCGTGACTGAGAGATGTGTGGCCTCAACCAGGCTCTCAGCCGATGGCCTCACCTGTGCCGTGGTGGAACTGGTGGCTATTGGGCGCGATTGGAATGACACTGTCCTAATTATCCATGCAGTTGGAGCACAGGTGGTCAATCTAGAGATTACATTCAGGTTTGTTTGTTTGTTTTTTGTTTTTTTGGTACCGGGAATCTAACTCGGGACCCTGGGCTTGCCAGGCAGGCACTTGTAACGCTGAGCTATATCCCCGGCCCTGCATTCGGTTTAATACAGGCAGGACTAAACATTCAAAAGCCCCAGCCTTCCTCAGAGCCCTCAGTCATGGCGCGGCCTTGGGCCCTGCAGGTCAGCACCAGGGTACCGGGGCCTCGCACTCTAGCTCTGCC
>NW_004957663.1:0-1242 GCF_000276665.1 Chinchilla lanigera
TTAATAACAGTATGTTAATAACAATAACATGCTAATGATAATGCTTATGCATGAATGAACATATCATCTCTATTTATTTTAGGAAAAAACCAAAAATTTGATCAGTATAACTGTTAAAGTTGTAGTGTTTCTTTTATAGAGGAAAAGCAAGTTGGCAATAAAAAGGGACAATCTACTCATACATAGAAAATACATAAATTATAATGATTTATCAAAGATGCCAGCACTAAAATATTCCACTTTTACTCAATTTACGTGAAATTCTTGAAAAGGCAAAACTATATGGATCTTTCAAAAACTCCACAAGAAGACTCCTTGAATTAATCAACAAATTCAGCAGTGTAGCTGGATACAAAGTCAACACCCAGAAATTGATAGCATTCCTATACACAAGCAACAAAGAGACTGAGAGAGAAGTTAAGGAAACCATACCTTTCACAATAACATCCAAGAAATTGAAATATTTAGGACTCAATCTAACAAAAGAAGTAAAAGATCTCTTCAATGAAAACTACAGTACTCTGAAAAAAGAGATTGAAGATTTCAGTAAATGGAAAAAGATTCCTTGCTCATGGATAGGAAGAACCAACATTGTGAAAATGGCCATACTCCCTAAACTGCTGTACAAATTCCATGCAATTCTCATTCAACTACCATTACCATACCTCACAGATCTCGAGAAAACATGCCTTAAATTCATCTGGAACCAGAAGAGACCCAGAATAGCAAAAGTCATCCTGGGCAAAAAGGACAAGTCAGGTGGAATCACAATCCTTGACCTGAAATTATACTGTAAAGCTACTGCCAAAAAATCAGCATGGTACTGGCTAAAAAACAGACCTGAGGATCCATGGAACAGGCTGGAAGAAACAGCCACAACCAAAAACACACTCAGCCACCTAATTTTTGATAAAGGGGCCAAACAAACTCAGTGGAAGAACGATAGCCTCTTTAATAAATGGTGCTGGAAAAATTGGCTTGCTACCTGGCAAAGACTGAAAATAGGCACAAGTCTATCACCATGCACAAAACCCAAGTCAAAATGGTTCACAAATCTCCATATTAAAACAGAAACACTAAATCTATTGGAAGAGAAAGAGGGAAAAACCTTGAAGACATAGAGGTAGGCAGAGAGTTCATGAACAAAAACCAAAATGCACGTGAAACACTTGAAAAAATCAACAACTGGGATCTCATCCTACTGAAAAGTTTCTGCACATCTAAAGAAATCACCAGCAGAGT
>NW_004957664.1:0-1277 GCF_000276665.1 Chinchilla lanigera
GGAAAAGTTCCAGGGAGTTTGGTTCAGAAAATTCTTTTCTTGGTTTACACTGGTGTTACCAGATTATATAGGAGCATGTGTAAAGCTGCTTTACCAACATAGTAGAGAAACACTAGGTTTAATATACTGAACAAGCTCTCAGTGGAGGAAACCTGTACTGCTTCTAATAAACATTCTGCAATGTTGAGTGAAAATCCAAGAAAACAGCTATCTGCACCAAACTTCCTGAAACATTGCCAAAGTTCTAAGTCTTGTATTGAGCTTATCTTATCAAACTGTGTAAGGGAATACATTGGGTAGGCTGTCCCAGCTTAGAGGCCCACAGCAATATACACATTCCATTCAAATCACTCATACATACATTTGACCGGGAGGAACGAGTGCGTGTCTCCTTTCTCTGAGCATCACAGAATGCTTACTCTAAGTGGTATGGTTTCCTCTAGTGAGTTCTTCTAGGGAAGAGTAAACATAGTGTTCCTCTAATATGTTGGGACAGAAATTCTATATATGCTCCTATGTATTGCTCTACTACTAGCGTAAAACCAAGAAAGCAACTTTCTGCACCAAACTCCCTGAATCATTCCCATAGGTTTCAGTGTTATGCTCACTTAATCTCATGAAACTGTGTATGGAAATGCATTGGGTACCCTGGCCCTGCTTGCTGACCACAGCAATGTACCCATTTCATTTCATTCAAACTGAGGCACATTTAAAAGGGAAGAGAGAGTACACTTCCACCCTGTCCTCAACATTGCAGAAATGTTTATTAGAAGCAGTACAGGTTTCCTCCACTGAGAGCTTGTTCAGTATATTAAACCTAGTGTTTCTCTACTATGTTGGTAAAGCAGCTTTACACATGCTCCTATATAATCTGGTAACACCAGTGTAAACCAAGAAAAGAATTTTCTGAACCAAACTCCCTGGAACTTTTCCTGTATGTGTCCTGAACTAACTGGAGAAATACATTCAGGTGGTTCACAAACTTTAGACCCTGCAGTGTGTGTCTGAATTATGCCCGTACCCTGAACTGCCTGGGGACATAGGTCCACTGGACTGGGATTGTCACAACAGTGCAACTTGAGTCAGGTAATGCACATGCCCTGAACTTGTGTCTGAGAACGGGGATAACTAGATACAAATCAACAACTGCAGGAAAACCCGAGACTAAGTAGCACTACTCAGAGGTCACCCAGGGGCAAACCTGAAAAACAGAAAAACTAGGAACACTAGTGGTCTTGGCTGTGCAGCTACTGAAGAGGGAAACTGAGCGTTCTGCA
>NW_004957665.1:0-1331 GCF_000276665.1 Chinchilla lanigera
ATAATGGAGTACTACTCTCACATGAGTGATAAACTTGAGACTTCTTTTAGGTAAATAGATGCTCCTCAAGAACATAATCTTAAATAAAGCAAATCAGACACAGGTTCAATCATGACATTGTTTCTATTGTGCGAGAAACCCAAAGTATAAATAAGGAGCAACATTAAGGATAACTATATGGAAGTAGAAAGAACCTGTTCATTTAGGGAGGGGACCAAGGAGTAGTGGAAAGAGGGAGAGATGGAAATGAGAAGGGATTTAAGGGAAGAATTAGAAAAGTGGAAATAGAATGTTATAAATGGAGACGAGTAGGGGACAAAAAATAGTAAATATAATACATACATGAACAAATACTCATGAGGAACATGATCATTATGTACTTCAAATATATACTAAAAAAACCAAAGATATTAAAAACACACTGTACATCACAGAGAAGGGCAGAGTCGGTCTGGAATTCCACCTTGACTGCTGGTTCTTGGGAAATGGATTGAATATGAAGAAGCAAAATGAAATCTGAAGAGTTTAGAAGGTCTCAGGAAGAAAATGCAGTGGTTCAATGGGCTGGCAGTTGCTCCAGTCTCCAAAGACAGTTGTGGAGTACTGCTGCCACAGAGTCCTTACAAGGAATCAACAGGGGACTGAGCCCTGTGTGGGTGCCAGCCATATCCTTAGAGAGTGCATTGGCTTGAGTTCCTTTCCAGAAAAGTGTTGAGTAAACCTGGAACTCAGAAGAGCCATAGGTGAGCTTCACATTAGGGTTTACACTGTTACAATTCCACAGTGACTGGGTGAGAAATATTCTCCGGAAACAGCTGTGCAGGGGATCACAGTAGAAAAAGATGCCATGAAGATTTTGAGCACAGCAGGAAAGTGCATAAGTCCTGCTGTGTAGCTAGAGCCTAGGCCAACCATGAAGTGCTCTGGATTTCAAGATCTAGCATTGATTATTCCAGGTGTTGCAGAGACAAAGAGAAGAACAAATACATTGAAGAGTTGGTTCTTTCAAAGTATAAATAAATTTTACAAACCCCCAGCTATTCTTACAAAATGAAGGGAAAAATAGAACCCAATTGAAGTAGTTAAACTTATAAAAGTTGAAATCAAGTGAACTGTGCACAAATTGAGATGATCTTCTTAACTATTGTAAGAACTTAGTAAAATGGAGAATTTGGATGAAATGTATAAATTCCTAGGTATATACGAACTCCAAAAGCTGAAAAATATTTAAATTTTGAATAATCAAATATCAGTCAATGAATTTTTATAGAAAAAAAAATCATTCCAAAAAGCCCAAGTCATGGCAGATTCTCTGTCAAGTTTTACAAGAA
>NW_004957666.1:0-1332 GCF_000276665.1 Chinchilla lanigera
TTCACTTTCTTTGTTAGATTGATTCCTATGTATTTCATTTTTTTGGATGCTATTGTGAAGGATGTGATTTCCCTAATTTTTCTCTCAGTGAGTTTGTTGTTTATGTACAGGAATGCTATTGATTTCTGAGAGTTGACTTTGTATCTTACTATGTTACTGAATTTTATTATTAAATCTGGATGTCTTTTGGTCGAGTTTTTGGGGTCTTATATGTAGAGTATCATGTATTCTGCAAATAATGATAATATTATTCTTCCTTTCCCATCCTTATTGCTTTATTTTATTTTATTTTTTTTTGGTTTTTCTCCGGTACCAGGAAACGAACTCACGACCTTGCGCTTGCCAGGCAGGCGCTTTTGCCGCTGAGCTAAATCCCCAGTCTATTGCTTTAATCTCTCTCTTGTCTAATTACTCTAGGTAATTTTTCCAGAATATGCGTGGTGATAGTGGACATCCTTGTCTTATTCCTGATTTTAGGGTGAGAGTTTTCAGTTTTTGTCCATTTAGCATGATGTTGGCTGTTTGTTTTGTAGGGGGCAATGAATCTTAGCATATTATTTTAGATAAAATAGTTTTGGTAAAAGCCTGCATGGTGCCATGGGAAGCCTCCCGGGACAGTGCAAGAGCTAATTCCCCAGATCAACCCTGCCCAGGAATGTCTCCACAAGATAAGAGGGCATCTAGGCCTAGGTAACCCTCCATGACCCTGCCTGGGTAGTTCCATCTCCTGGCCCTGGGTAAACATTGTAACCCTAAAGGAATGTGTAGGTTGTAAAAAGGAGACAAGTGGAATATAATGGAGGAAACATCTGTCATGGTTAGACATGCGACCTGCAATTGACCTGGGGTCCAACAGGATGTGAGAAACACCATATGCCCACTGGGGTCAGCGAATGTAACATCCCAATCTGTTGCCAATGGAAACCAAAATGTATATAAGGTGAAACAAAGTTGGCCATTGGCCCGCTTCCAGATTGGCAAGGGAAGTGAGGGTGGCTAGCCTCAAATTAAACTCTGGTTTTGTTCTCAATAGACTCGGGTCTCTTGTGAAATATAGCCCAATTTGTGCCAGGGGATTTTCTGCCATTACAGTTTGTCATAGATAGCTTTTATGAGAGTGAGGTAAATGTCATGTAGTTCTATTTTCTGCATTTTTTTTTTTTTAATCATGAATCAGTGTTGGACTTTAACAAAAGCTTGTTCTGCATTGATGGAGATGATCATGTGATTTTTGGCTTTGGCTCTGTTGATATGGTGTATTACATTTATTGATTCATGTATATTGAAACATTCTTGCACCCCTGGGATTAATCCCATTTGGTCATGGTGAAT
>NW_004957667.1:0-1271 GCF_000276665.1 Chinchilla lanigera
TAAAAATATATCCAAAAGTGTTATTTTATAAAAATACCCTGGCTTAAAAGAGAAAGAACGCAGTTAAAACATTAGTGGTGTGATGATAAAGGAGAGATAGTGGACAATAAAGAGGAGAGGGGGAAGCAAATGAGACTCAGAGGAGAGAAAGGGAATGCAGGTGAAACATTACACACTCACAAACGGACACACACATGTACAAATCCACAAATGAAATCCAATTATTTCCATTGCAAACACATACCAATAAACAATTAGTGAGCTGGAAACATTGTGGGAAAGAGACACATGTCAAAAAATTATAAAAATGAACAATAAAAAGTGTAAGATTTCCTGGCACAAATGAATACTCATTTGGCCAAGACCTTGATCAGTGGTGCAAGTGCCTGCCTGGCAAGACAATGGTCCTGAGTTCGTTTCCTGATACCAAAAAGAAAAAAAAAAAGAAATGAATGTACATTTGAGGGCACACATTCACAGTTGCGCAGGCAGCTGTGCACATGAATATCCACTAGCACCTCAATTTCTGCGACGACAAACAGCAGAATGCACGTGCTTGGCTGTGGAAAATGGAGCTGGGGCATCATGGTGGCCTTGTGCTGAGTAAGGAAGATAATACATTTGCAGATTCTCATGCAAACAATGCTCATTCTTTCCTTTCTCCTCTCTTCCCTTCACAGGATGCCACAGAGCAGGATGAGCTGTGGGACAGGTGCTCATGCCTGGGCCTGCAGTGACAGAGACTATGAGACAAGAAGTTTGGTAGAAGGGTGGAGAAGGAGGCAAGAGGAACATTCCAGCCATGTTTGAACAGTGCGGGCCAAGGACAGAGTAAGGGGAACCCAGCTAGTGAGGGAGCTAGGGAGACAGAGAGAAAGACACAGGCAGCAGCAGTCACGTAGATGCCCTGCACAGGGTATGATTTAGCTCAGCAAAGAGGAAAAGCGAAGGGAAGCAACTGAATCAGGGAGAGCAAGGAGTGAGGCAGAGCTCAGAGAGGGAGGCTGAGGCCTCAGTCCGGGGTGGGACACACGAGGCACAGACTCGCAGACCTTGCCTCCCTGGGCTTCGCATTCTCAGCACATGTCCAGCCTGGCTTTCCCATTCCAGGGACAGAGGACACCCAGCAGGGTGGGAGACTGCAGCAGTCTTCCATGTAGACTCCCTGGGCTAGCCATGCCTGTGCTTATACAGGTGCCCAGCTCTAGAGAAGTCAGAGAAAGGAGAAGCCCCTGCTTCTCCCATTTCTCTACTGATACCCAGAGAAGGGC
>NW_004957668.1:0-1329 GCF_000276665.1 Chinchilla lanigera
CAATCCAACTACCAACCACACTTTCCACAGAATAGACACAGCGATCCTAAAATGCATAAGGATGCAGAACACACCAAGAACATCAAAAGCAATCCCGGGCAACAGAAGGCCCCAGGAGGAGGCACCACACTCCTGGACCTTAAGGTGTATTACAAGCACACAGTGAGAAAACACACATGCGCACATGACAACACACACACACACACACACACACACACACACACACACACCCTAACACCGCATGGCTCTGGCACAGAAACAGACATGGGAATCAATGGTGAGGAATAGATGGTGCAAAACCAATCCTGGGTGGGTCGAGCCTTCTGATCTTTGAGAAAGTGGCCAAGGACAGGTGCTGGAGGACACAAAGGCTCTTGAGCAAACGCTGAGAGGACACTTCGTCCACAGGCACAGGATTTCATCTCCTTCAGATTGTTCCTCATGGGCTCAGCTCAATGAGAAAGGGCCCAATACCAAAAGGCAAGGACAGAAATGCTTCACCCGCTGGAAGGCATCATACATCAGACCGTTGGAGTCACAGGTGCAGGCTAGAACTTTCTGAACAGAGCTCCAACACCCACGAACTGACAGCAAGCATTCCCCAAGGGCACCCTGTCATATTCGAAAGCTTCTGCACCTTATAGCAAGCGATCAGCAGGAGGAAGACAGAGTGCATGAGAAAACCTCTTGCTAACTATTCTTTGGACAGTGAGTCATACCCAGACTACATGAAATCTCTAAAGACGTTAGACCCACCCACACACACCAAAACTGAAAGACTCTCTCAAAAACTGGCTAAGTGCAATGCACAGACACTTCTCAGAAGAAGGATAAGTAGCCCCTGAATACATGAAAAAATGTTCAACATCACTGGCCAATAGAGAACTACGAAGAGAAAAGACACTGATTTCTACCTCACTCCAGAAAGCATGGCCATTATCAAGAAATGGAGAAATAGCCGAGGATGGTGAGCCTGGGGGCCGAGGGTGGGCAGGAAAGGAACACTGCTACGCTGTTGCTGGGAAACATAACTGCATTAGACACGATGGACAACTACAGGGGGTTCCCTCCGAATGCTAAAACTAGAATTCCCGTTCCCTGCCTCTGTTCCCCTTCTGAGTTTGCTCCCCAAAGACTTCGAGACATCGCATTACAGTGGTCCGTGCACACCTGTGTTCATGACAGCACGATTCTTTAGAGTTCAATGTGGGAGGCGGCATAGAAGCCACGAACAGGCCAATGGCTAAGGAGAATGGGTGTGTTAGTGTGTGGTGCAAAGGAGTCCGAGAGGAGAACAAAGAATACCTAGGCCCTGGCGGGCTGGGCATC
>NW_004957669.1:0-1282 GCF_000276665.1 Chinchilla lanigera
TCGAGGATTGGATAAGAAAATTGTGGTACTTTTATATAATGGAATATTCCTCAGCTGTAAAGAAAGATAAACTCGAGGCTTTTATAGGTAAATGGACACAACTAGAAACCATACTCATAAGTGAAATAAATCAAACATACATGTGCAAGCACTGCATTGTATGTATGTATATACAGGATAGTTAATATGGTTCTTTCTCTGTTTTCTATTTCTTTGCTGATATAAACTGTCAATGAGTCTTTGGTTGATCAGTATTGCATTTCTATATCGGTTTTCATGAGAAGCCACTTTGAAGATATCAATATGTAATACAACAACCATTGCTAATACCCTACCCCTTTGTAACTCCGTATTGTCCATACTGTTCTTTTGCTATGTTGTAAAAGGTTGTCTGTCTGTTAATGTTTTCCCCCTTTTATTTTTAAAATTAAAAAAAAATTAAAAATCATAAAACCACAGAAAGACTCAATCAAGCCAGGTGTGGTGGTGCATGCGTGTAATCCCCACAGTGAGGAGGCTGAGGCAGGAGGATCGTTGTGAGTTTGAAACCAGCCTGGACTATACAGTGACTTGAAGGTGAGCCTGAACTGCATAGTGAGATTCTGTCTAGAACAGACAAAATAAAAGATCCAACCGAATGAAAAACTACAGGCAAATCTCCATAATGCACATAAATGCAAAAATTATCAATAAAATACTAAGAAGCCGAACACAATAAATCATCAAGAAGATTAGATATCATGACCAAGTGGGATTAATCCAAGGAATGCCCGTATGGTTCAATACAGACAAAATCAATAAATGTACTACACTGTATCAACAGAGCCAATGACAAAATCACATGATCACCTTAATGGATGCAGAAAAACTTGTGATAAAGCCCAACAAACATTCATGAAAAACCCTACAGAAAATTGGAAGAGATGCTCATTTCCTGAATTCGATAAAACCATTCATGTCAAACCCTCAGCCAACATCATACTAAATGGACATAACCTGAAACTCTCACTTTCAAATCAGGAAAACAGAGAACGATGTCCACTGTCACCACTACTATTCAATAGAGTTCGGGAAGTATTAGCCAGAGCAATTAGACAAGAGAGAGAAATAAAAGGAATAAGGCCAGGAAAGGAACAATCGAAATTGTGATTATTCAGAGATGAAATGATATTCTACATAGAAAACCCCCAAAAACTCAAGCAAAGTGCTGTAGATATAATAATTAAATTCAGGAGGCCAGCTGTGTACAAAGTCAGTGCTCAAAAATCAATAGCCTTCCTGT
>NW_004957670.1:0-1332 GCF_000276665.1 Chinchilla lanigera
GTGTGTGTGTGTGTGTGTGTGTGTGTGTGTGTGTATGCTAACAGCATCCAGTAGCTTATCAAAGTACCAATCTGCCCAAAACGTTAGCACATGCTTAAGACAAGCCTCAAGTTTTAGGGTTATTTTGGATACTCAAACACTAATTTTCAATACAACAACATAAGGCAGACACTATAGCTCAGTGGCAGAGCACCAGTACCTGGGCTCAATCTTCAGCAGCACAAAAAAAGAAAAAATTAAAGTTATTCTTGTACAAATGTAATTATGTAGATGTAATTATGTGTAATGTATTATGTAATTATTACGTTATGAATGTAATTAGGGTTTTAAAATAAAAATATAGACTTTGCAGTATTAGAAATTCAAGTTAGGATCTTGCTTACCAGTTCTGTAACCTTGAAGAAGTTACTCAAGCTTTGTGATTGAGTTTCCTCCTATGCAAAACTGCAACTAACAGACCTTTTAGGAATGCTGTGAAAGTTAATTACATGTCAGAACTCTGCTCACTACCTCCCTAACACACAGCAGAGAACCAATAAATATCATTTCTAGTCCTCTCACCACTTCACCCTCAAACCATCAGACCCATAGGCCAAATTATAACCACAGTCTCATCATAGACATTTAGGTTGCTATAATGATTCATATATTTCAAGAGCAATATGATATGAACATGCTAAACAGCACCACGACAGAAAATACATGAAAGTATGGGTGTTAAATATTTTATTCAAAATACTTCAGTAATTTCTCCCTTGTAAGATTTTTTTTTCCAGGCATGGTAGTGCACGTCTATAATCCCAGCACTTTTTGGAGGCTGAGGCAGGAGGATTGCTGAGTTTGAGGCCAGCCTGGGCTACAAAGTGAGCTTGAGGCCAACCTGAACTGCATAGCAAGACCCTGTCTCAAAAAACAAAAAAAAAATTAATTAATTAAAAAATAAATACATAAAAAAGAAAAAACAATAAATAAAATTTTTCTGCAATGAGAAAGAGAAAAGGCACAGTAAAAAAAGAGAGTACATGCTCATCCAAGCTCTTCTTAACACCATCCATAAACACACTTCCATCTTTTAAAACTTCTGAAACTATCTGGAAATGCTTCTTCATTATGTGGATTGTGGTAAGGGAAATACAAGAAATAACACATTAAAACTTTTTCTTTTAATTCTAAAACACAAAGCAACAATGTAAATTTTCTCCTTAATAATACAGATAATGTAGATGAGTGCTTTGCAAACAGGAAACAATTCTGCCCCTCAGAGACTGATAATGTCTGGAGACAGTTTTAGCTGTTAAGTGTGTGTGTGTGTGTGTGTGTGTGTGTGTGTGT
>NW_004957671.1:0-1224 GCF_000276665.1 Chinchilla lanigera
ATTTTGACTTTAATTTAGTGCATGGTGAAAGACATGGGTCTAGTTTTAGTCTTCAGCATGTGGAAAGCCAGTTTTTCCAGCACCATTTATTAAAGAGGCTATCTTCCTTCCATTGAACATGTTTGGCCCCTTTGTCGAAGATAAGGTGACCGAGTGTGTTTGCTGTTATATCTGTATCTTCTAATCTGTTCCATTGATCTTCAGGTCTGTTTTTGTGGCAGTACCATGCTGATTTTAATACAGCAGCTTTGTAATATAATTTTAAGTTAAGAATTGTGATGCCTCCTGCCTTTCCTTTGTTTCCCAGGATTGCTTTGCTATTCTAGGCCCCCTCTGGTTCCAGATGAAGTTTAGGAGTGTTTTCTCTAGATCTGTGAGGTATACTAATGGTATTTTAATTGGGATTGCACTGAATCTGTACAACAGTTTTGGGAGTATGACCATTTTCACAATGTTGGGTCTTCCTATCCATGAGCAAGGAATATCTTTCCGTTTTTTGATATCCTCTTTGATCTCTTTTTTCAGAGTACTATAATTTTCACTGTATAGATCTTTTACTTCTTTTGTTAGATTGATTCCTAAATATTTCATCATTTTAGATGCTATTGTAAAAGGTATGGTTTCCCTAATTTCTCTCTCAGTGTGTTTGTTACTTGTGTACAGGAATGCTAATGACTTTTGAGTGCAAACTTTGTATCCAGCTACACTACTGAATTTGGTTATTAAATCCATGAGCCTTTTGGTGGAGTTTTTCAGGTCTCCTATGTAGAGTATCATGTCATCTGCAAATAATAACAATTTCACTTCTTCCTTTCCTAGCCTTATTCCTTATTTCCCTCTCTTGTCTAATTGCTCTAGCCAATATTTTCAGAACTATATTGAATAGGAGCGGTGGCAGTGGACGTCCTTATCTTGTTCCTGATTTTAAAGTGAAAGCTTTTGATTTTTGACCATTTAGTATGATGTTAGTTGTTGGTTTATCATAGATGGCTTTGATCATCTTGAAGTAAAGTCCATCTATTCCTATTTTCTGTAGGGTTTTCAACATGAATGAGTGTTGGACTTTATTGAGGGCTTTTTCGGCATCAATGGAGATGGTCATGTGATTTTTGTCCTTGGCTCTATTGACATGGTGTATTACATTGATTGATTTGCATATATTGAACCATCCCTGAATTTCTGGTATGAATCCCACTTGGTCATGGTGTATAATCTTCTTGATGA
>NW_004957672.1:0-1271 GCF_000276665.1 Chinchilla lanigera
CCACCCCAGGGTGGGTGTAGCTCTCACACCCATCAAACTAAAAGCCTGCCCCATGGCCGCTTGAGGCTTTGGGGGGACACACAGATTCAAACCATGACAGACATCCTCTAGATGTGTTGCCTCCGGCCTGACCAAGCCATGGTTGTTGGGTTCTGCAGGACGTCTAGCAAAAGCACTGCTAGTTCCAGGGACAACACTAGATGCTTTTCTGAGCTATGCCCTAAGGAGGATAACGTGATGGCTTACTGGTCCAGTCTCATTGCTATGATAATGGAGTTGTATTGGCCTTGCCAAAACGATTGAGATCACCCGAATTCCGGGGCTGCCTCCTTTGTTCTCTCTGTATAAAAAGTTACTGGAGATGGCGGTTGGGGCTTGAGTCCAGAAGGCGGCTAGCCCCCTGAGCCGAGACTGATGGCTCTGGAGTTCTGCTTTGAGGGAACGGATTGATTCATCCACAGGCACCTCGTTCTGGGGAGCGATTCACCCTGGACAGAGTTGGAAGAGTGATCCGACACACACTGCCCTTTCAAGAGCACACTGCTCGGCCTCCCGGGCCACCCTCTGAAACCTGGGTGGAAGCCTCCCTCACCCCGCAACTCCTGTATTCTGCATGCTGGTGAAGTCAGCATCACATGGATGACACTAAGGTCTGCTGTCAGTGGAGTGAATAACCAGCCTTAGACCACGGCTGCAGCAGCCTGTGAGTGTGGATGGCTGAGCCTGTTACGGTTGACACATTGCGTCAACTTGAGGAGTCCAGAAGCTTAACTAAGTAACTCAGCACTTCTACATCCTGGGGTGAAAAGGACATCCCCTCACGCGCTAGGATGTTGTTCATTGTGTCAACGTGAGAAGTTTAGAAGGTTAACTAAGTGACTCAGCAGGGGGCCGGGGTCCTTACTTTGTAGACATCCTCAGCTTGCAGAAGAGGAGGACATCGAGATGGTGTGATCATGGGCGGAGAGCTGGCATTCAATAGAAGGGTGGAAAAGAGGCTTGCATTCCCCAACACACACCCCGCTTTTGCTCTTGTTGCTTTTGCTGTCTCCCGCTGCCTTGAACTGTTGCCCTGTGCTGTGCCATCCTGCCCTGGACCCAGCTATTTACAGACTGAAACCTCCACAAACTGTGAGCTCAATAAACCTTTCCTCCTTTAATTTGGGGTGTCGGGTATTTTGTCTCAGGAACAAGACAGAAGTAACCAAGACAAGCACTGTGAAATCAATGCAGAAAAACTAACTCCCTAGGAGATCTTTCTCCAGGAGCGG
>NW_004957673.1:0-1300 GCF_000276665.1 Chinchilla lanigera
GAACTCACGACCTTGCGCTTGCCAGGCAGGCGCTTTTGCCGCTGAGCTAAATCCCCAGCCCCATGTGCAACCATTTTGAAGGTAACATTTTTGTAATATTGATATAGAAGAAAAGAAACTCCCAACCTGAAAGGTATCTGGGACCAGTTCGTGTTCTCTAAAATTGCAGGATGAATTTTAGGAACAATGAAGGTTAAGAGCAGAATGTATTTATTGAGGGAAAGAAAGTATCTGTCTGAGAGAAACAGAAGGGGAGCCTGAGTGGGTTGCCCCACGAACCTTTCTTTTTCAAAGATTTTTATAGAGCAAAATCACAAGGTGAGGTGGGTCCGAACTAGGGGGAAAATGGGAAATCACAAGGTGGGCATGAGGTGGGACAAAACTATGGTCAGGCAATAGGAATTGTTCACATAAAACTGATTAAATTGGGATCAAATGGGGTAGTAAATCATGTAGAAAGTGGGCATGAATGCAGAACAGGGGCTTTTCTTGTAGAGCGTTGGGTCAGTGATTCTTCAAGGTGATCGCTACCTATTTAGAGTATCCGTCCCTGGTGTCCATCCCTAGGGAGGTATGTGTGTGCCTTTGTTTAATCATTTGTTTTGAGATCTGGCCCCCAGCAAGTATCACCTCTCCATTTGCAGGAAGGTATCTTGTCTTCCATTCTGGTTCACATTGGCTCCTTCCAGGGCCTGGCCTTGTCTGATCGCCTAGAATATTTCTATCTAACTCAGCTGCCTACAAAAATATAATAACCATTGTTAATATCCCATCCATCTTGTTTCAAAATTCTGTATCATTTTTATTGTTCTCTATGCTGTTTTGTGCTGTTCTGTTTTTCTTTTTTCTTTAAAATGAAAAATCAAATTTATACTTATGTACAAGGATAGCTGAGACAGGTATATTGCTGATATCTGTAATTTACTGAAAAGAATAGTCAATGCTTAAAATTTTCTTTTTTTTACCAATTTTGCACACTTGAATTGGGTAACGAGAATGACTGATATGAAAATAATAATATGAAGTATAAGAACCATTGTTGAACTCCTACCATCTTGTATGGTGAAACTCTGCAGCACTTTCAATGCTGTTTTTTTTATTGCTTGTTACTGTCTTTGACTGTTTGATCAATCTTACATTCTTACATCTAGTGGACTGAGCAACTTCGTTGAAGAGAACAGCGTGTAGTGTAGCAACCATTGTTAATTCCTGTCACTTGCTTTGAGGCCATGTATCATTTTTGTTGTTGTTGTGTTGTTTTGATTTTGTCTTCATTGTTGTTTTCACAGTTTTTTTAATC
>NW_004957674.1:0-1328 GCF_000276665.1 Chinchilla lanigera
AAAAAAAAAAAAAACCTATGTGAGCTACAAGGTAAACACAAACAAAACTCTACCTACAGAAATAATCTTTGTTTCAACAGTCACACCCAAGGCAGTCTTCAGACATGACAACTGCATGTTCCATGCACACATCTCACTTACACTGACAGCACATGCACTTAGACTTTCTTTCCTGTGTGGTAAGCCATTCTTGTCACCTCTCTTCCTGTTGTATCAGGAGCTTTCTACTATGTTGTACAATGTGCACTTAGCAGAGAAATAAGATATCAATAAACTGAAATATCAAATATGTAAAGAATACTTAGAATAGACAAAAACATTTTTACATCAGCTGTTCACTTCTTCATAAAACCCAAGAGCTATGTGCTTGTTTCGGCAGCACATATACTAAAAAACCTACAGGGTAACATCAGAAATAAAAAAATTATGTGCACTACAATGAAAATACCAACATAACTCCACAACAAAAATAATCTGTTGTTCAATTGTCACACTGAAAGCAGTCTTCGCGCATGAAAATTGCATGTCTCATATACAAATATCGCTTACACTGATGGCATGTATGTTTTGGGTTTCTCTTTTCTTGTAGGACATAGTTGACATCTTTTTGGTTTTCCCGTTGTCACAGTAGGTATTTGGGATGCTGTGGCTGCCTGTTCATCTCTCAGCTCGCCAATGTGGTTCACAATTATTTTATGTAGTTCCCCAGGCAGAGACATTTTGCTTTTCCTCTTCTATAAATGATCTTTTATGAGTTTTGGTCCCAATCTTCTAAGAAAAGTTTTTTGTGGTATTTTTGCAGTTGTTATTGTCCTTGTAAACTATCAAACTATTGATGCTGCACATGTTTAAGACTGAGTAAAACATAACCATTGGCCAAAGCCTTGTGTTTCAAGTGACATCATAGTTGCTGCATAGCTCATCAACAACTTCTACTCCACCTTTGGTTATATTGTAGAAAGTTTCCATTTCAGGCTTCCATTTTATTGAGATTTCTCTATCAATATTTCCATCATCATGCAATTTTGACATCAGCAGTACCAGTTTGTTCTTCTTTGCCATGTACAAGGCCACTGTTAATCTTTCTGAAATTCAAAGATTGTACTATACAATTTTTTATTTTGAACTTGCAACATTTCATTTGGAATTTCTATTTTATTTCTGTGTACAGTTACTGTGCTGGTCAACTTGTGATCTGTTAGCAAATGCAACATAAATTGAAAACCGGTAAGCCAATTTTTGAATGTCACATTCCAATTAGCTTGGGAGATGAGAGTAACAAATCTGTTCATGACGTCATTCAGTTTATTGCTATATGAATAAGGACC
>NW_004957675.1:0-1302 GCF_000276665.1 Chinchilla lanigera
TCCGGTACCGGGAACTGAACTCATGACCTTTCGCTTGCCAGGCAGGCGCTTTGCCTCTGAGCTAAATCCCCAGCACCCCCCCCCTTTTTTTTTTTTGGTGATTTCTTGATGATAGGCATTTTTTCTGGGGTGAGATGGAATCTCAGTGTTGTTTTAATTTGCATTTCTCAAACAGCCAAGGATGTTGATCATTTTTTCATGTATTTATTTGCCATTTATATTTCTTCATCTGAGAAGTAAGTATTTATCTCAGATGCCCTACCTTGTATTGGGTCTTTGAATTTTGGGGGCCTGATTTTTAAAATTCTTCATATGTCCTAGACAGGAGTTCTTTTTCTGAGGGACAGTTGGCTAAAATTTTTCCCCAATTTTTGGGTTTTCTTTTCACCTTTCTGGTGATTTCTTTTTCTTTTTCTTTCTTTTTTTATTTTAAAAATAAAAGGAGGAAAACATTAACAGACAACATTTTACAAAATAGCAAAAGTACAGTACAGACAATAGAGTTACAAACAAAGTGGTAGGAAATTAACAATGCTTCTTGTATTACATATTGATATCTTCAAAATGGTTTCCCATGAAAACAAATAGAGACATGCAATATTGATCAATCAAGGACTCATTAACAGTTTCTTTCAGCAAAGAAATAGAAGACAGTAGATCAACTATGTTAACTATCCTGTATATACATACATACAGAATTTCTCCTTCTTTCCCTTCTGTTTTCCCACATCCCAGTTGCCCTTTACCATTGAGCATTTTCCTATCATTTTGGTGATTTCATTTGATGTGCAAAAACTTTTCAATAAGATGAGATCCCAGTTGTTGATTCTTTGAAGTATTTCCTGTGCAGTTTGGTTTTTGGTCATGAACTTTCTATCTACCCCTATGTCTTCAGGGTTTTACCTACTTTCCCTTCCAATAGATGTAGTGTTTCTGTTTTAATATTTAGATCTTTAAGCCATTTTGACTTTGTTTTGTTGCATGGTGATAGGCTTGGGTCTAGTTTTAGTCTTTGGCATGTGGAAAGCCAGTTTTTCCAGCACCATTGATTAAAGAGGCTTCTTCCAGTTAAAGAGATTTCTTCCAGTGAACATGGTTAGCCTCTTTGTCAAAGATAAGGTGGCCGAGTGTCTTTGTGGTTGTGTCTGCATCTTCTAGTCTGTTCCATGACAAAGAACAACTAAAGAAATTCATGACCACCAAATCAATCCTACAAAGAGTACTGAAAGGGGCTGGGGATTTAGCTCAGCAGCAAAAGCGCCTGCCTGGCAAGCTCAAGGTCTTGAGTTCGGTTCCCGGTAC
>NW_004957676.1:0-1328 GCF_000276665.1 Chinchilla lanigera
CTCCCTTTCTTCCCTTTCACTCCTTGGTTCTCTTTCCCATTTGAACATTTTCTTCCTATTTCACAATATCTATTATACATTTTGGATCTTATGTACACTTTTGGTTTCTCACACCAAGAAACAATGTGATGTTTATACATGTGTGTCCAATTAATTTCACTTAAGAGTATGGTCTCAAGGCCCATCCATTTACCTAGAATTGTCTCAAGCTTATCCTCTATGACTGAGTAATACTCCAGTGCATAAAAAACAGATCTTTATCCATTCATAACTGATGGACATTTGGGTTGTTTCCAAGATTTAGCTATTACAAACTATGCCACTATAAATATGGATATGTTTATATCACTGTGGTATAATGCTTTTAATTCTTTTGTGAAGATATGAAGGGGGATAGCTGGGTGGAATAAAACCTCTAGTGTTAGTTTTTTGAAGAATTTCCACACTGATTTCCACAGTGGTGGCACAAGTCTACTCTCCCACCAGCAGTGGAGAAAGGTTCCTTTTTCCCCTGCACCCCCTCCAGGATTTCTTATTCATTTCTTGATAATAGCCATTCTTTCTGGGCTGAGATGGAACCTCAGCATTGTGTTAACTTGCATCTTGTAAATGACCAGTAATACTGAATGTATTTTTACTTGGTTTTTCTACCCCTTCATCTAGAAGTGTCTACTCATTTCAAATGTCCATTTTTGGATTGGGTCTTTCAATTTAGGGAGTCTGAATTTTTTGAGTTCTTTATATATTCTATATATTAGTCCTTTGTCAGATGAACAGCTAGCAAGATTTTTCCCACAGAGTGAGTCATCTTTTCACTCTGTTAGTGGTTTCATTTGCTATGCAAAACTTTTTAATGACATCCCAGTTGAAATTCTTTGTGGTATTTTCTCTGCAATCAGGGTTTTGTTCATAAGTCTTTGTCTATGCTTATACCTTCAAGGGTTCTATCTTCCAGTGTATTTAGTGTTTCTGTTTTAATATTTAGATCTTTGTTCCATTACAACTTTAGTTTAGTGCCTGTTGATAGAC
The DNA here is from genome assembly GCF_000276665.1 of Chinchilla lanigera. NCBI lineage: Eukaryota > Metazoa > Chordata > Mammalia > Rodentia > Chinchillidae > Chinchilla > Chinchilla lanigera. The sequence continues at coordinate 1,030 of NW_004957676.1, forward strand.
ATGGGCTTAGTTTTAGTCTTCAGCATATTGAAAGCCAGTTTTTCCAGCACTATTTATTAAAGAGGCTATTTTTCTTCCAAAAAAATATAGCTCCTTTACCAAAGATAGGTGGTTGTGGTGGATTGATAACTGGTGGTCAATTTATAACACCCAGCTGAACTGAGTAAGCATGGTGCTGGGTGAGGGAGGCCCACCTGAGGATTGTTGCCAGCAGCATAAGAGGCAGAAGTGGAGAAGAAGAAAAAAGACTGTTGGGAGCTGGTAGAAGTTGTTGGGCACCTGTTGGAAGTGAAGAGAAG
>NW_004957677.1:0-1327 GCF_000276665.1 Chinchilla lanigera
TGTGGGAAAAAAATGTTTGCCAGCTGTTCCTCAGACAAAGGATTACTATTGAGAATGTATAAGGAATTAAAAAAATCAGACCTCCCAAATTTAGGGACCCAATCCCAAAACGGGCATCTGAGATGAATAGACACTTCGCAGAAGTACAAACAGCAAATAAATATGTAAAAAGTGTTCAAATCACTGGTCAGTTGAAAGATGCAAATTAAAACACACTGAGATTCCATCTCACCCCAGAAAGAATAGCTATCATCAAGAAATCAACCAATAACAAGTGCTGGTGAGGCTGTAGAAAAAGAGGAACGCTTCTCCACTGCTGGTGGGAGTGTAGACTGGTGAAACCACTGTGGAAATCAATGTGGAGACTCCTCAAAAAACTAGGATTGGAGGTCCCATTTGATCCAACTATTACCCTTACGGGTATCTTTCCAGAAAAATTAACAGCATCATACCACAGCAATGTATGTGCATCCATGTTTAGAGCAGCATAATTTGTAATAGCTAAATCTTGAAAGCAACCTAAATGCCCACCAACCAATGAGTAGATAAAAAGATGTGGTTTTTTTTTTTTTTTTACATAATGGAGTACTATTCAGCCACAAAGAAAGATAAAACTGAGGCATTTATAGCTAAATGGTTGGACCTTGAGACCATAATAAGTGAAACAAATCAGACACACATGTGTAAATATTGCATTATCTCTCTGGTGTGACAAACTGAAAATGTAAATAAGAACATAAATGTACAAAGATTGATGAAACAGCAAGAAACTTCAAAAGGGAATAGGGAGGGGGAGGAGGAAAGGAATGAAGGGCAAGAGAGAGCTGTGAAAAGAAGGAAAAAATGAAAAGAGATTTGTGAATAGGGAGGAGACGGGGGTTTGAAAAGAGGGGGTGGGAATGGGAAATAAAAGCGGAATCGAGATCTATCATGTACAGACACAAATTCCTTATGAAGAATGTGGTCATTATGTATACCTAAAATGTACCAATAAACTTAAATTAAAAAACAAAATGAAACAAGACCCTGCCCAATGGACACCACAGAGGGGCTGGGCGAAGCTGACCGGTACAGCCCTGGCCTAGCACGAGAGGCCGTGTTTTGTCTCAGCAGTTCCGGGATGTGTTCCCGCACATCCGCATGCTCACGCATGCACCTCAGAGGCATCCCTACCTGTAAGACCTTTCCTCATTTCTTCCCTCCCCTGCAGGAAAAGGTCAGAGTCATGTTTATTTTCTTACTGGAATTCATCTTCATTTTGTAATTCTTTTTTGTCTTATTTTTCTGTACTGGGGATTGGACATAGGGCCTTCATACTAAGCTGTGT
>NW_004957678.1:0-1326 GCF_000276665.1 Chinchilla lanigera
AATCCTAAAATTCATATGGAACCAGAAGAGAACCAGGACAGCAAAATAATTCTGAGTGACAAGGGAAAGGCAGAATCACAATCACAGGCTTCAAAATATACTACAAAGCTACAGTAAAAATATAAAAAATACAGAAAAATAAACACGGTAATGGTGAAAAAACAAACAGACTTGTGGATCAACAGAACAGAATAGACGATACAGAAACAACTCCAGGCACACTCAGCTACTTTCTCTTTGACAAAGAGGCCAAATAATTTCACTGGAGGGCAGATAGACTCTTTAACAAATTGTGCTGGGAAAACTGTCCTTCCACGTGCTGAAGATTGACCATAGACCTATCTCTCTCACCACTTGTTAAAATAAAATTAAAATGGATTAAAGATCTAAACATTAATGCAAACATTTTATTTGCTGTAAGACAAAATAGGTAAGACTCTTAGGACATAGGTGCAGACAAAGATTTTCTAAAGAGAAACCCAGTTGCAAAAAAGAAAAATACCAAGAATCAACAAATGAGATCACAGCAAATTAAAAACCTTCTGCACAGCAAAGGAAACAATCAACAGAGTAAAGAGACAATATACAGAATGAGAGGAAATTTTTGCCAACTATTTCTCAAAGGACTAATATATAAAACATATTTTTAAAACTTTAAAAAATTAGATCTCCAAAATTTAAAGACCCTGTCAAAAAATGGGCATCTGAAATGAGCAGACACTTCTCAGATGGAGTACAACTGGCCAATACATAAATGAAAAAATGTATTTTAACGTCACTGGCCATTCAAGAAATGCAAATTAAAACAACACTGAGATTATATCTCATTCCTGAAAGAATGGCCATCATAAGGTGTCAAACGCTAACACGTGCTGAAGAGGCTGAGGGGAAAAAGGAGCTCTTATTCATTGTTGGCAGGTGTGTAAACTGGTACAACCACTATGGAGATTCCTCAAAAAGCTAAAATTAGAGGTTCCATTTGACCTAGTAATTCCCCTTCTAGTTAACTTCTGAAAGAGTAAAAGACATCATATTATACTGATTACATGCACACTCATGTTTATAGCATCAGAACTCATAATAGCTCAGTCTTAAAGGCTGCCCATATGTCCATCGATAGATGAATGGATAAAGATAATGGGTATTTATACACAATGGAGTACTACCCTAGCATAAAAGATAAACGAGTTATTTCTGGGAAAATGGATGCACCTTGAGTCCAAAATCTTAAGAAAAGTAAATCTCACACACAAACTTAAATATTACATGGTTCTTCTTATATGAGAAGCTCAATATATAAAGTTTTTATTTATTTATTTATATAAA
>NW_004957679.1:0-1266 GCF_000276665.1 Chinchilla lanigera
ATCTAAGCAGTGATATGGAAGAGACACTGTAAAATCAAAGGACAGTGATACCTTGGTGGGCAAACTCCATTCACTCTAAATTCATGTTTGAACACCGAGAAGTTCAAGAACTGAACATATTCTCCCATAAGAAATAATGGAAAACCAAATAATTCATTCTGAGCGCCCAAATTTAAACTTAAAAATTCATTTTTTAGGAGTTGATTAAATTTCATGATTTCTTTCTTCAATTCTATCATGACTGTCAGTTTTCCTCTTAGCTTGACTCCTGGTGTCACTAATATTTTAGAGCTATGGTAAGGATATTTTACACAAATAAAGCAAAAAACCCACACAATGACTAAATTAACATACACAAGCAGTATATGTTATGTGGGAAAGAAAGTCACTTACACTGAAGTGTCACCCATTTGTCTGTGGCAAAAAGTGACACATGACTCATGCTTGACCTGTACAGGTTTTCAAAATTTAGATTTTCCATTTTACTCTCAAGCAAAGTTACAAACACTGAGCAGATGCTTTTCAAGCTTTCCTGCTTAAGTAGTGGAAAGTTCGAGCCTGAAGTCATTTAACAATTGAAGTATCGCTCTAGGTGATCAGCATAGAGAAACCATCTGGTTTCCAAATCTTAACCTGTGTGAGAAAATCCTTACTGAATTTAGATGACGTGAATGCACTATGCATGGAAAAGTTTTCATGTGTCAGTCATCCCATAATAGGCACATTTTATCACATTTGATAGAAATAGATGAGCGTAAGGAGCACTCAGAAAAGCTACATAAATGTAAAGAAAATGCTAAAACATTGATTTCTCTCACAAGTGTTCAAAGACATACATGCAAACCAAAACATACCATAAATGACCTCATAATTATAAAATATGTTTGAAAGCCTTTTCTTTTACCGGTCCATCTCAAGTATGTCAACAAACTCAAATAGGAGAAAAATCTTACCATTTGCAAGGGTTTTGCAAAAGGTATTGTTTCTCCTAGTTTATTTCCACAACATGGAACTATTCATCTTATAATTAAAATTTTTTTTTTAAAAACTTTGCAAATTGTGCTTCAGTGTTCATCATTTCCAGGTTCTTTCAAAGGAAACAACTCATACTGGAGAAAAAACCTGAGTGTAAACACTGTGGTAAAGACTTCAGTTGTTCCAGTTACCTTCAAGTATCTGAAAAACTTCATAGGAGCAAAAAGCTCCATGAATTCAAACAGTGTGGTAAAGCCTTCATTTCTTTCTATGCCTTGAGAGACATGAAAT
>NW_004957680.1:0-1324 GCF_000276665.1 Chinchilla lanigera
TATTCACCTTATTTAACACAAGTAAGAAAATATGTCACTGGTTTTCCTAATAGAAGGTCAAGAATCAAAGGCATTACAAGATAGTTAAGATAAGCCGAGGTAAGTGTACTTCTGATGTCTACTGCTTTATTGAAAGGAACAGTTAATGCTTCAATTCTTTTTTTCTCTTGACCAATTTTGCTTATATCTGGTAATTGGAACAACTAATTTGAAGACAACAATATGCAATATAACAACCATTGCTGACTTCCTACCATCTTGTTTGGTGAAGCTCTGTATTGTTTCTAATTTTTTTATTACCTGTTATTGTCTTTAATTGTTTAATCAATCTTATATTCTTACATCTGGTAATCTGAGCAACTTCGTTGAAGATAACACTATGTAATATATAACAACCACTGTTAATTCCTATCATCTTGTTTTGAAATCCTGTATTGTTTTTACTGTTTTTGTATTGTTTTGGTTTTGTTTTCATTGTTGTTATATTATTTTTTTCTCTTTAAATTAAAAAAAATTTTTTTCTGAAAAAAGATACGTATTCTACTAATTTGTCTTAGTTCATTGAAAAGAAAAGTTTGTGCTAATATTGTTTGGACAATTAAATGCCTATATTTCAGTAGTACCTAGTACTATATATTAGTGCTCTGAATAACTGAAAGAAACTCTGCAGTGTATTAACTATTGTTACCCTCCTATTATCTTGTTTTGAAATTTTGGGGTGTTTTCCTCTTTAAAATAAAAAAAAGTTAAAAAGAAAGACTCAAGGCCTTGTAAAGTCTTCCTGGCTGAAGACGCAAATAAGCAGCTGCAGGAATACTTTTGGGGGAACAATAATTTTTATTATAATAGCACATACGATTTAACTGAATCAGTAAGCCTCAGTAGTAAACCTTTTATAGCTGTGGATGTGGTGGATATCAGACACAAAAAAAGCATTCATGCCAGATGTGGCGGCCTACCCTTGTAATCCCAGCACTGGGGAAGCTGAGGCAGGAGGATCATGGTGAGTGAGACGCCAGCCTGGACTACATAGCAAAACACTGTCTCAAAAACTTAAAAAAAAATGGGGCCGGGGATATAGCTCAGTGATGCAGTGCCTGCTTGGCAAGCGCAAGGTCCTAAGTTCAATTCCCGGTACCCATAAAAAAAGAAAGCATTCAAATACCACTAAACATACCCGAATAAAACCTACCCATTGTTTCATTTACTACAACAAATATTCAAAGGCTTCTTCTAATTTAATCAGACATGTTTCTAACATACAGTTTCAAGTTACTGAAAATATACTGCCAGCATAAAATTTCGTCTGATAGATGTTATTTTT
>NW_004957681.1:0-1324 GCF_000276665.1 Chinchilla lanigera
AGAAGGGGATAACAGGAAAACTGGGTACACATTGGTAGTGAGACATGGGGGTGGGAAAAGATTCCATGACTGTAGAAGCATTAGGGAAAAGGTTAAAGGGAGACAAGTGAAAGGGAGAGGAAAGAAAAGAAAAACTGAGACTGAGTAAGACACAGGAGAAAGAAGTTAGGGAGAGAGCTATGGGTGAACACAGGAAGGTCATAAAGGGACAGGGGAGAATTCCCTTACGCTCTGCAAATTATACTGGGAGAAAAAAGGCAAGAGGAAGAGAAACACGTACACAGACATACTCGTAAAGGAAAAAAGGGTAAAATGATGGAATAAAAGCGTGGAGAAAATGTACAGAAGGAGGAAAACAGCAAAGAACAAAAAATTTAAACATTTAAAAAGTAAAATAAAAACGAGAAAATAATACAATCAACTGAAGAATAATAAAACAAAGTTTTGTATTGTATTGGATGTGTGGATCTTTTCCTCAGACAAGGAGCGGAGCTCGGGCCGGGATGTGTCTCTGCTTATGCTGGAAGTCTGAGGTGGAAATCTGCTCCCAGAATGATGCTAGATGTAGCGGTCCACTTACAGTGAGGCCGTGAGGGGGGCGCCAGCGTGAGTTTCCACTCCTATGTGACGCGAGCTGGACCTGGCCTCGGCCGCAGGAGCCGGCTCTGTGTTCTCCGGCCCCCGCCTCTCAGCAGGACTCCCCCCGGGCTGTTCTCCAACTGCCGCTGTCTCCCATGACTGCCTTTCCCTCATCCACTCTGGGAACTCTGCCGTGTGAAGCAGCCAAAGGGCTGCTCTGGGACCCAGCTTTAAACACGTCGCTACAATGGTGTCCCCACCAGCTCCTGCTTCAGGACTGTAGCTGCAGGCACTTGTACCGCGGTCACTCACCAACTGTTGACTGCGGAAGGCCCTGCTGGAAGCAGCATGCTGTGCGCTCTGCTGTTTCTGACTGCAGGTGTTTCTCTCAGTGCTGATGCAGAACTCCGGTTGTCCATGAGCAAAAAAGTTGTTAGTTCCACTTTGCCTCCTAATTGGCGGCCAGCCAGTCACTGCTGGCAGTGCTGTGTGATCTCCCCTCCTCGGTGTGATCTGTTTTTTCTGTGTCTTTTTTTTTCTTTTTTTGGTCTTTTTTGAGACAGGATCTCGCTATATAGTGCAGACTGGCCTTGAGCTCACTTTGTAGCTCAGGCTGGTCTCAAACTTGCAACAATCCCCCTGCCTCAGCCTCCAAAGTGCTGGGATTACAGGCGTGCACCACCACACCCAGATGTTTTTGTTTTTTGAGGCAGAATCTTGTTACATAGTTTAGGCTGGCCTTGAA
>NW_004957682.1:0-1321 GCF_000276665.1 Chinchilla lanigera
AAAATAGGAATACATGGCCTTTACCTCACTTTGATAAAAGCCACTTAGGGCAAACTAACAGCCAAAATCATACTAAATGCACAAAAATTGAATGCTTTCACTTTAAAATCAGGAACAAGAAAAGGGTGTTCACTGTCACCAATCCTATTCAAATATAGTTCTGCAAATATTATACAGAGTGATTAGATAAAAGATCAAAATAAAAGGAATAAGGATAGGAAAGGAAGAATGGAAATTATCATTATTGTTAGATGATATGATACTCTACATAGAAGAACCCAAAACTTCACCCAAACGCTTATAGATTTAATAACAAAATTCAGAAGCCTAGGTGATACAAAGTCAGCACTCAAAAATCAATAGCTTTCCTGTACACAAAAAACAAACACACTGAGAGAGAAATTAGGGAAACCACACCTTTCACAATCGCATCTAAAAAAATGAAATATTTAGGAATCAGCCTAACAAAGGAGGTAAAATATTTATACAGTGAAAATTAAAGCACTTTGGAAAAAGAGATCCAAGAGGGTATCAAAAATGGAAAGATATTTCTTGCTGATGGATAGGAAGAAAAAACATTGTGAAAATGGCCATACTCACAAAATTGTTGTACAGATTCAATGCAATTCTAATTAAAAGACCCTTAGTATACCTCACACATCTATAGAAAACATTCCTAAAATTCAACTGGAACTGGATGAGGCCTAGAATAACAAAAGCAATCCTGGGTAACAAAGAAAAAGCATGAAACATCACAATCCCTGACTTGAAATTATTCTATAAACTTACTGAGCTAAAATCAGCATGGTACTGGCATAAAAAAGCAGAACATAAGGTGAGTAGAAGAGATTAGAAGATGCAGACACTACTATAAACAAACTCAGTCACCTTGATCTTTGACAAAGGGGCCTAACATGTTCACTGGAAGAAATATAGCCAGTTTAATAAACGATGCTGGAAAAATAGCTTTCCATATACCAAAGACTAAAACTAGATGCATGTTTATCACCATGCACTAAACAGAAGTCAAAATGGATGAAAAATCTCAATATCACAACAGAGATACTAAATCTACTGGAAAAGAAAGTAGATAAAAAATCTTGACACAGGGCTAGGCAGAGAGTTCATGAACAAAAATCAAACTACATAGGGAATACTTCAAAAATCAAAAACTGGGATCTCACTTTATTGAAAAGTTTTTGCACATCAAAAGAAATCACCAGCAGAGTAAAAAGAAAACCCACGTAGTGGGAAAAAATTTAGCCAACTGCCGCTCAGACAAAGGACTTCTATCTAGATCATATAAAGAATTTATTTATTT
>NW_004957683.1:0-1323 GCF_000276665.1 Chinchilla lanigera
TGTTCCTTCCTTTGAGCAATTTCTTTCCCTTTCCTATTATCTATTGAACATTTTGGGTTTTATTTAGTTCTTCCAAATGTTGATACTATTTATTTCTATTCCTCTATTTTTCCTTTCAAAATGGGAATGTTTACCCAGTAACATTGTGTCCTGGGTGCATGAAACTTGTTTTGAACTTAATTTTACAGAGGAATGCAGCTGAGAATTTGCTTTGATTCTCAGAGAAGACAGGTGGCCTTATCATAGATAATCATGATTGTCAACTTGATTGGATTGGGAGACCCTGGGAGATAATTAGTAAAACATACTTCTAGGTATATCTGGCTCACGGGACATTACCTGAAGATCTATATCCAGTCCCTGACCCCTTCCTCTTTGGTATTATTTCTGACTGCCTGCTTCCTGGCTTCCATAAGGTGAGCAACCTTCTCCTGCCATGCCCTCCTGCTATGAGGTTTCTGCCTTGGAGCCACCTGACAATGGACTGAAACCTCTGATATTTTGAGCTAAAATAAATCTTTTCTCATTAAAGTTCTGTATGGCAGGTGTTTTGACCCAGCAACAAAAAGGTGAATAAAACAAATCTGTAGACACAGTTTAAGAATCCAGACTTTAATTTAGCATACCCATATACTAGAGAAATAGGTGTATATCTAGTTAGGATGTCTGAGGTCACCACTTTATGAAAGTAGATTAATAGTTATACTGTTCATTTCATTTTAAAGGTTTGCTTTGCAAAGAAAACCTTTCTGAACATGTTGAGAAAGGAAATCCTGGTGAACTTCTTCATTAGGGCTTAGGACATAGCTCAGTGGTAAGCACTAGCCTAACATGTGCAGCACCCTGGGTTCCATCCCCACAACAAACTTCTTCGGTATAAATATTGTTACATGATATTTCTTTGACCAGCTATCTCCCTAGAGCTCTGAGGCCATACTGGAAATTGCTTCTTAATCACTAGGTGACTCATCATTTTCTCAAACTCTACTCATTAGTAACAAAATATTCCTTCAAAATAAAACAAAACAAACAAAGCAGAAAAAGAAGATGAACATGTTTTAATCACATATTATCCAGGTTCTAAATTTTTTTTTGACTTCTGTAATAGAATGTATGATCTAAAAGTCCCTGATTATTTTGGTCACATTAAATTAGTGTTACTTCAGTGTTACTCCATTTACTATACCTTTTTGGTAAGTGTTATGGTTGATACATTGTGTCAACTTGGGGAGTCTAGAGGTTTGACTAAGTGACTCAGCAGGAAGCCAGGGTGCTTACTTTGTATACATCCTGAGCCTGTGGAAGAGGAGGGCATGGAGATTA
>NW_004957684.1:0-1323 GCF_000276665.1 Chinchilla lanigera
TTTTTTGTGGTTTTTCTCCGGTACCGGGAACCGAACTCATGACCTTGCACTTGCCAGGCAGGCGCTTTTGCCGCTGAGCTAAATCCCCAGCCCCGTTACTGGTTGATTTCTTGATGATGGCCATTCTTTCTGGGGTGAGATGGAATCTCAGTGTTGTTTTAATTTGCATTTCTTGAATGACTAATAATGTTGAATGTCTTTTCATGTACTTACTTGCCATTTGTATTTCTTTATCTGAGAAATGTGTATTCATCTCAGATGCCCATTTTGTAATGGGTCTTTGAATTTGGGAGGCTGATTTATGTAACACAATAACCACTGTTAATTTCCTATCACCTTGTCTGAAATTCTGTATTGCTTATATTGTTTTTGTGCTATTTCTAAATGTCTGTGTGTCTGTTAATATGTTTTTGTTCTTTTATCTTTAAAATAAAAAAGAAAGATTCACTGTCTCCAGGTTTAACCCGAGAGAAGACAGGCAAAGGATGATATCCTTCCCAGTGTAGGACTTTTTCATTCTTCTGCCAACATCTGAACCTGTCCTCCAACTCTTTATTCTTGCAAAAATAAGCAAGGCTCCTCCTTGCTTCCATAAATTTATTCAGGCTGCCTCCTCTGCTTTAGACTTTCTTCCCACTATCTAAACCGCTACTCAGCTCTTCAAAACTAAGGTCAAATGCTACCTGTTCTTAACACTATCTAAGCTTCCCCAGGATGAGGTGGTCAAATTCCCTCCTGAATCACGGTTCAAACACTTTTAGTTGGGATTACAGTTCTTAGTTTACAGCTCTCTCCTTCAACAAATCTAGAACCACTAGCTAACCTCCCCTGCGGGGTTGGGGGGGTTGTGAGTTTGTTCGTTGTTTAGCACAGCTAAAGGAAATACACAATGATAGGGCTGCTCTAAATGGCCACTAATGTTGCCTTTTTTGACTCTACAAGAATTCAGTCTTTGTTTGCTTCATTCTTTTGTTCAATAAACATTTATTTGTTTAAGCTCAAATTGATTGCTTAGCTTCCCTAGAGAGCAACAGAGTTAAAAGATATCAATTTAACAAACAGAAAAAAAAGTCTTTGTGTATTAGGATGAATTCAAATGTACCAATGGTAGCTTTTGTTGGGGACTTTGGTAACTGGTCCTTATTTCACAATTTAGCCCCAGAAAAAAGCATCACATGCATCATTATTTTTTTTTACTTTTTTTTTAATTTTAAAGATAAAAGGAGGGAAACTTAACAGACATACAACATTTTACAACATATCACAAGCACAATACAGACAATACAGAGTTACAAACAAAGTGGTAGGGAATTAACAATGGTG
>NW_004957685.1:0-1305 GCF_000276665.1 Chinchilla lanigera
CCCTATTATTATGTTATCCTTCTTTTATTCTTTAAAATAAAAAAAAAATGTCAAAAAAAAAGCTGGCTCTTTACATGCCAAAGATTAAATCTAGACCCATTTCCATTACCATGCACTAAATTAAAGTCAAAATGGATCAAAGATCTAAATATTAAAATGGAAACACTCAATATACTGGAAAAGAAGATAGGTAGAAATCTTGAACACATAAGTGTAGGCAGAGACTTAAGAGGACAAAACCAAAACTACATGGGAAATACTGCAAAAAACAACATCCTGGATCTCATCTTATTAAAAAGCTTTTGTACTTCAAAAGAAATTACCAACAGAATGAAAGGACAACCCACAGATTGGGAAAAATTTTAGCCAAATGTCCCTCAGACAAAGGACTTCTATCTAGACCATGTAAAGAATTGAAAAAAACCAGGCCCCGACATTCAAAGACCCAATCCAAAAATGGGCATCTGAGATGAATATACACTTCTCAGATGAAGAAGTACAAATGTCAAGCAAATATATAAAAGAATGTTCAACACCCCTGGTCATTTGAGAGATGCAAATTATAACAACACTGAGATTCCATCTCACTCCAGAAAGAATGGCTATCATCAAGAAATCACCTAGGGGCTGGGGATTTAGCTCAGTGGCACAGCGCCTGCCTGGCAAGTGCGAGGTTGTGAGTTTGATTCCTGGTACTGGAAAAACAAAAAAACAAAAAAAACAAAAAAAACAAAAAAAAATCATCTAATGACAAATGCTGGATGGGCTATGGGGAAAAAGGAACATTCTCCACTGTTGTTGCGAGTTTATACTGGTGCAACCACTATCAAAATCAGTATGGAGATTCCTCAAAAGACTAGGATTTGTGGTCTCATTTGACCCACTTGTTCCCCTTCTGCATATTTTCCCGGAAGAATTAAAAACATCATACCACAGCAATATATGTGCACCAATATTTATAGCAGCACAATTTGTAATACTAAATACAGGAAACAGCCCAAATCCCCATCAACTGAGGAATGGATAAAAAAGATGTGGTCTTTTTATACAATGGAGTACTACTAAATCATGAAGAATGATAAACTTGAGACTTTTATAGGTAAATGGATTCAACTTGAGACCATACTCATTAGTGAAATAAATCAGACTCACCTGTATAAACATCATATTGACCCTCTGGTGTGAGAAACTGAAAGAATAAGTAAGGTATAAAATATACAATAGATATTTTGATATATATATATATATATATATATTTATTTTAAAGATAAAAGGAGGGAAACATTAACAGACATACAACATTTT
>NW_004957686.1:0-1323 GCF_000276665.1 Chinchilla lanigera
TGTCTCTGACTCTGACTCTGTCTCTCTGTCTCACTCTCTCTGTGGAATATCCTTTTCTGTGTTCAAGGATTGCTTCTTATTCTATTTTATTTTAAATGGAAAAAACAAAAATGAAACAACAACAACAAAGACAGAAACATAATGAAACTAAGAATGGTTGTTATATTACATAGCCTTCAGTGAAGTTGCTCAGATTACCAGCTGTAAGAATGCAAGATTGATCAAACAATTAAACATTAACTATTCATTTAAATAAACAATGAGAAATTAGTAGTACAATTATCTGAGCTATCTTGTGCATATGTACATATATTTCCTTTCCTTTTCTCCTTTCCACCATGCCAATTCTTTCCTTTTAAAAGAGATACACATAACAATGAAACTGAGTTTCAAAACAGGTTATTAGAACAGTTACAATAGTTGATATATTATGTATTGTCATCTTCCTACTAGTAGTTGTCCAGAGTAACAGATATATGTGTGCTATCTTGTCTTCACAATATTAGTGCAAGACTTTCTTTTTAAAACTGAACTAAGAGAAATAAGCTGTATAACAATCTTAAATACCTTGTGTATTCATGTATTTTTTCCTTTCTTCATTTTCTCTTCTGCCATCAGAATTTGTCTTTTCTTTTGAACAATTCCTTCCCATTTTGCAATATCTATTGTACATTTTGGATCTTGTTTTCTTGTTCTTTTTTTCATACTAGTAGCACAATACAATGTTAACATATGGGTTTGATTTATTTCACTTATGACTGTGGTTTCAAGTTGCATCCAACTACCTAAAAAAACTCCGTTTTATCCTTTTTATGGCTGAGTTGTACTCCATTTTATATATACATACATATATATGTATATATATATATTTATTCATTCTTTGGTTTACAGACATGTGGGTTGTTTACAACATTTAGCTATTTCAAATTGTTCTACTATAAATATGGGTGCATATATATCACAGTGGTGTGATGATTTTAATTTTTCTGGGAAGATACCCAGGAGAGGAACAGCTGCATTGAATGGGACCTCCTACTCCACTTCTTTGAGGAACCTCCTTACTGATTTCCACAGTGGTTGTACAAGTCAAACTTCCACCAACAGTGGAGAAACATTCCTTTTTACCCACAGCCCCTGCAGCATTTGTTATTAGTTGATATTAATGATAGCCATTCTTTCTTAATTCTTCTACTATCTCCCTTACAGTCTGGATTTTGTTCATGAAGTCTCTGCTTACACCTATGTCTCTCAGACATCTACCTACTCTCTCTTCCAGTAGATTTAATGTTTCTGTTTTAATATTTAGATCCCTAATCCATTTTG
>NW_004957687.1:0-1310 GCF_000276665.1 Chinchilla lanigera
TGCAATCAGGGATTGTGGGTTTTAACTAATTAGTTCCCATTTTATCTCCTACAGTGTATGTTGAGTACCATTGAATGATGGCACAAAGCATTGGTCCCCCTCAGCAAGAGACTATCATGGCATGCCTGGTGAGCAGACCTCCATCGAGATGTTCCCAGCTGCACTCTTCATCATGTTTAGTGTTTGGCATTGATCAACTGTCCTCTGGTAGATAAATAGGTAACTCCTTTCTACTCTGTGTCAAGAATGGAATACCATCCTGCCATGAGAACCTGGGAGTATCACAGGTGCAGCCTTAGCTGAATGAAGCCAACCGGGAGGCTGTGGATTTCATCATTCTGGAAACAGCAACAGAAATGAACAGAGAGGTAACAGATGTCGCCAGGGAGGGAAACAAAGGGAAAGGTGGCTAAACACAGCCACACAGGACAATGGCAAAACACTGGCCTAGAATGTCAATCCCAAGCATAGAAACAAGGGAAAGAAAGGATCTGAAAGGCCGCATCTTACTTTGATGCTTCAAGATTCTGCAGGCTATCCACATGGACAATAGACAAACCCATCGGTTTTCTTCTCCAAACATTAGTAAGTGCTGAGGTGCAAGTGGAAAGGCAAGGTGGAGGTGCGGCGCTTGCCTGTAGTCCCAAAACACTTGGAGTTTGAGACAGGAGGGTTGCAGATTTAAGCCTATCCTGGACAACTAAGCTTCATAGTAAGATCCTGTCTCAAACAATAACCTTGCAAATGGAAGATTACCAAGAGATGGAAGGGAAAGGAATGGGCCATAAAAATAGTTGAGATGTGTTAGCTATATGTAGCAACTACCTATGATTTTTTGTTTGTTTGTTTGTTTGTTTTGGTTTTTCTCCAGTACCGGGAACCAAACTCACGACCTTGCGCTTAGCAGGCAGGCGCTTTTGCCGCTGAGCTAAATCCCCAGCCCCTACCTATGATTAATATGATCATTAAGTACTGCACACACATAGAAACAATGCAAAGAAAGGGATGGAAAGATAGCTCAGTGTGAACATCTTCAATTCAAATGCAAATACTAACAAAAAATAAAAGAAAGCTTTCTTATCCAATATGTATGTAATGATCATGCATGGCAAACACAGTATTACAAAATATAATAAATGCGAGCCCCCCGCGCCTTGTGCCCAGGCAGCGAGTTCTCCGGGAGCTGCAGAACTCCTGGGTCCGAGTGTGGGCCGGACTCATACCACCGCGATTCCCAGCCGAAAAGCGCCCAAAGAGCCAGGTAGGCCGCACCCAATCCCGGAGGCCAGGACGCGAGAACAAAGACCCCG
>NW_004957688.1:0-1204 GCF_000276665.1 Chinchilla lanigera
CCCAGCCCCCGGGATGAACTTTTTTGGTTTTTCTCAGGTACCGGGAACCGAACTCACGACCTTGCGCTTGCCAGGCAGGCGCTTTTGCCGCTGAGCTAAATCCCCAGCCCCTTTGCTTTTCATTTGTATTTTTAGTTTCTCATTTAATAGCAACTGTGTGACATTTAGGCTCCTGTGTCTCATTTATTTCCCTTAACATTATGATTTCAAGGTACATCCATTTTCCTACAAATTACTTAAATTTATCTTTCTTTATGACAGAAGGAGTACGCCATTGTGTATAAATATCACACTTTCTTTATCCATTCATATGTTGACCGACATATAGGCTGCTTCCAAGATTTAGCTATTATGAGTTATGCTGCTATAAACATGGTATGCATGTATCACCGAATATGATATCTTTAACTCTTTCAGGAAGATAACCTAGAAAGAAAATAGGGTCAAATGAGACTTCTAGTTTTAGTTTTTTGAGGAATCTCCATACTGATTTCCATAGTGGCTGCACTAGTTTACATTCCCACCAACAATGTAGAAAGGCGCATTTTTCCCCGCAGCCTCGCCAGCATTTATTATTTGATTTCTTGGTGATAGCCAGTCTTTCTGTAGTGGGATAGAAACTTAGTGTTGCCTTACTTTGTATTTCTCTAATGGCCAGTGTTGCTGAGCATTTCTTCATTTATTTATCGACCATTTGTACTTCTTTTGAGAAGTGCCTACTCATTTCACTTGCCCATTTTTTGATTGAGTATTTTATTTGAGGGCATTTAATTTTTTCATTTCTTTTTTTCATTTTATTTTATTTGGTTTTCTTTGTTTTCCAGTACCAGGAATCGAACTCACGACCTTGTGCTTGCCAGGCAGGCGCTGTGCCCTGAGCTAAATCCCCAGCCCCCTTAATTTTATTTTAAAGAGAACAAAAAACAATAAAAATGATACAGAATTTCAAAACAAGATGGTAGGAAATTAACAATGGTTATTATGTTGCTTATTGTTATCTTCAAAATAGTTGCTCAGATTACAAGATATAGGCATGTAAGATTAATCAAACAATATAAACACTAACTGTTCCTTTCGATGAACTAATAGAAATTAGTAGTACAATTATCTTAGCTATTGCGTGTGTATGTATATATATATATATATATATATATATACACATATACATATATATTCCTTCCTTTTCTCCTTTCCACCATCCCAG
>NW_004957689.1:0-1322 GCF_000276665.1 Chinchilla lanigera
TTTCAGCTCCAAAATCAGTTCCCTTCTACTGGGTGATCACCTCCCTCACATTCCCCGTTGGTCTCCTTTACCACTGTTCTCAAACAAATATTTGTCGCTGGCCTTCGGGCCTGCTCCCTGCCTCGCAGGTGCCCAGAAGGAGGGCCCCTGATGCCCGGAAAGCCACGGGGCAGGGAGCGCTGGTCCTCGTGCCAGCCCCCAGCCTAGAAGGCACCTGGAGGAGGGGCTCCGGTGCATGGGAAGCCACGCGGCGGGGAGTGCCGGTCTTTGGGCTGGCTCCCTGCCTCGTAGGCACCCTGAAGGAGGGCCCCTGGTGCCTGGGTAGCCACGGGGTGGGGAGCGCTGGCCCTCGGGCCAGCTCCCTGCCTCACAGGCGCCCGGTGCCCAGCAAGCCTTGGGGCGGGGAGTGCTAGCCCTTGGGCTGGACCCCAGCCTAGCAAGTGCCCGGGAGGAGGGGCTCCGGCACACGGGAAGCCACACAGTGGGGAGTGCGGGTCTTCGGGTGGCTCCCTGCCTCATACGCTCCCGGAAGGAGGGCCCCCGGCACCTGGGAAGCTGCAGGGTGGGGAGCGCTGGCCCTCGGGCTGGCCCCCAGCCTAACAGGTGCCCAGGAGGAGGGGCTCCGGTGCTCAGGAAGCCACACAGCTGCCAGCGCTGTTGTGCACTGGCCCTCAGGCCGGCTGCCACCGCTCAATTGAGAACTACCATAACACAGAGAGACAATGACACAATTGGCCACCATGCACCAGCTGCAGATGCCCACCTAAGGACATGTGTGAATCATTCAAACATGGAAAAATCCCTGGGAATACATGCTATACAACAGGCCACTCTTGCTCCTGCCATTGAGAACCAAAAAGGTCCAGAGTCAGCAGAGGAGCAGCTGCTGAACAAGGACACGGAGAAGATGAGAATGCAGACTAAGCCGGAGGGGTCAGAGGTCCTGTGGACTGGGGTCACGAGAGCCATTTGGAAGCTGTAAACCAGGAGGACCTTGCACAATACCTGCAGAGACTCCCTGGAAGGCATTCTTCCCCTGACAGTACAGGGTGTGGTGGAGCTCCGGAGAGGTCTGCACTGAGATTCCTGCTGCCTGTGCTGACGGTTGGGAAGAGGACACTAAGTGGTTGCAGGGTCCCAGTGCGCTGGGAGGCTGGAGAGAAAAAGCTACAAAGAATGGCTTTCACCCCAGATAGCTCACTTGAGATGTTAGTAAGAATTGCCTCCTCAGTGTTCTATAGCCATGAGGAGGAGGAGGCCAAGGAGAGAAAACAAAGAGACTGAGAAAAAGCAGCTGCTTTTGCTGCAGCACTAAGAGAAAC
>NW_004957690.1:0-1318 GCF_000276665.1 Chinchilla lanigera
AGTCCTTGGTTGATCAGCTTTGTATGTCTCTATCTGTTTTCATGCGAAACCACTTTGAAGATATCAATGTGTAATACAACAAGCATTGTTAATTCCCTACCACTCTGTTTGTAACTCCGTACTGTCTGTACTGTTCCTTTGCTATTTTGTAAAATGTCTGTCTGTTAATATTTTCCTCCTTTTATTTAAAAAAAAAGTACTAAAATATAGTCTAGACAGAGAAAAAATGACCACAATTTCAACAACAATAGAACAATTTCAACAACAATAACAAAGAACCCTCAAGCACAGCAAGCAATTAAACAGAGAGAAAAACTAGGAAACCAACAGCAAGTAAATAACATGACAATGTTAAATCAACACATATCAGTTACAACCATTAATGTAAATGGCTTCAATTCACCAGTCAAAAGAAACAGACTGGCAGAGTTCATAAACAAACAAAATGCAACAATATGCTATATATAGGAAACATATTTTACTCAAAAGGAAATGCATAGATTGAAAGTCAAAGGATAGAAAACAATTCTCCATGCAATGGGAACCGAGAAAAAAAGCAGGGTGTAGCTATTATGTTTGCAGACAATGTAAATTTTAAACTGAGAACAATCAAAAGAGATAAAGAAGGTCACTACATCCTTGTTAGGGGAAAACAGCAAGAGGAAGAAATAACAATCATAAACATGTATGCACCAAATATCAGAGCTCCAAACTATATAAGACAATCTTAACAGAATAAAACACAAAAAATTAATAACACTATTGTAATAGGGGACCTGAACACCTCTTTGACACAAAGAGATAGGTCAACTAGACAAAAAATCAGCAAATAACAGATCTGAACCAAATCTGCAAACAAATGGTCTTAGTAGATGTATACAGAGAGTTCTACCCCACAACATCAGAATATACATTTTTCTCAGCTGCACATGGGACATTCTCTAAAATAGACCACATTGTAGCCCATAGAGCATACCTACCTAAATGAAAAAGAGTTGAAATTATCCCGTGCATATTATCTGACCACAGTGCAATGAAATTGGAAATTAATGACAAAAGGAACTCCAAAAATCCCATAAACACTCAGAAATTAAATAACAACCTCCTGAACAACCAATGGGTCATAGAAGAAATTAAAAAGTACCTACAAACAAATGAAAATGTAGATACAATTTACCAGAATCTGTGGGATGCAGTGACAGCATTCCTCAGAGGGAAATTTATAGCAGTGAACTCACACATAAGGAAAACAGATAGAAAGAGAACAAATAAATAGCCTAACGCTGCATCTCAAACTTTTAGAAAAAGAAGAACAAGT
>NW_004957691.1:0-1278 GCF_000276665.1 Chinchilla lanigera
GACACGTGTGTACAAGTGCATGTGTGTTCTACATGGCAGTAGCGTCAGTGCTTCATGGAAACAGTGGTTCTATTTTTCAGAATGAAAATCTGTCTTTTATGACCAGTAATGAACAAGGAAAAATGTATCAGTGGAACAGCATTGAGAATATGGATGGAAAGCTGTAGAAAATAAACACAAATACGCTAAATATATGAAGAATTATCCATTTGAACATATTTAGTTTACAAGTATGACCACCTACCTATAAATCTGAAGCAAGAACATGGGTTTGCAATTGAGATTTTAAGAAATAGAATTTCCACATTAGTGTACTTGACATAAATTTTATCAGTAATCAGAACAATTTGCTTGAAAGCTTTTGGACAGGGGAAAATAAAAAAATTAGTATGGAATAAAAGGATTATACCTAAATTAATATCTTTTGTTTTTATACTGTTATTTTTCAGGAAATAGAAACCAAAGAATTAACTCTCAAATAATAAAATGAGTTCACGAATTTAAAAATTGCCTATAAATAATAATAATTATGAATAGAATTTTGAAATATTTCCCAAGTCCATAAAGCTCAATTTATATATCTTAGATAAGAATATTTGATATTAGGCAGTTATTCTTTTTAATTGCTATGCAAATATAACCTATCCCTATGAAAACAGAAATGCAATTAATTATATTTAACATATAAATCTGTATGCCTATAAATATATTTCCACAGAAAGGTACCACTTTATATTTCCAAAAACAGAGCAACAGCACAGAAGTGTAAACAGAAAATGCGCAGTGACTCAAAGAGGATTGCACAGCACACCTTCGTTGGGGGCGGGAACCTTAGTAACCCAGGGAGCAGGGCTCATCCCCTCCGGAGTCTCAGGGGCGCACTGAGCGCAGAGGCCCCCAGGTGGCGCAGGAGGGGCCGTGCCCAGCGGTGCCCCCAGCCTGGTGCTTCTCTCTACAGGAGCAGCCCTGCTGGGGGCTCAGCCTCACTCACAGTTAGACCCCAGTGAGGCTGCTGTCTGTCCACCAGGGCCCTCCTTCCTGCCTGGACCTCAGACACCTCTATTCCCCTGACCCCAGGGCAGTGTCACCCTGTCCTCAGAGCCCCAGAAGACCACTGGGCTCCCTTAGTGTCCCCCTCCCTGCTCCTTTGGAGATTGACCCTACCCTGAGAATTGCACACAGTGCTGCATCTGGACTCCCGTGGGTCAGGGGAGCGTGTCTCCACCAGCCATGCGGCAGGGCCTGTTGTTGAGCTGCTGGGAACACAGGCGCTGCCTG
>NW_004957692.1:0-1312 GCF_000276665.1 Chinchilla lanigera
GTTGTTTTGTTTATGTCTGTTTGTCTGTTAATGTGCTTAAAATTACTTTCTTTCAGTGGATAAATAAACTTAGAATATAAAATGGTACATTTGTAAATTCTCAAACTAGAATTGTACCAAGTACAAACACTAGTGTTAAAAACATGCACCAGCGCAACGTCACTTGTGTTATTGCCTTATACATATTTGCTCATAGATATTATGAGTCAAACCAGAGTTACTAGCAAAACAATTTGTTGGCCAGGGTGTAACTGTTGACTGATAATTCACCCACTTGCCACTTCAACATTGTCTAAGTATTCCACTAAGGAAAGCTAGATACTTAGTTACCTACAATTAATGGAGCCCAAACTGCCATAGCATAAAATAGTTTGCTTACCTTTGCCAATTTCAGGACAATTAGTCATCATTAATATTGCTCACTAAATCAATGTGCTATAAAATAAAATTTCTCATATCAATTTCAAAAACATTTATATATCCAAGAAGAAAATACATTATGATTTAAGACAGCAATATCTTTTAGATTTTCTAGAAAGGTCTTATTAACAAGTAGACAGATTAAGAATTCAGAGTGCTTACCAATGAAAGAAAATATTATCCTAAGTGTGAATTCTGGATAACATTCATTAATTGATATTAAGATTCAATATTAGGACGTCACTTTACTTAAGATTCTCATTTTGTCAATAGTAAGTAGCAGTATTTAAGAGAAACTGAAGATCAGTGACTTTCACTCAAAAGTGAGAGGAATGAATCACTGCAGATGTATCAGACTTTTCCCTCAGAGCAATTTTTGCAAGTGATGTCATAGAAGATATAAATCACACTTTAAATTAATTGAACTCAACACCCAAAAATGATAACATACATTCATTGTGAGAATAAAGAATATATTTATCAAAATAGAGTATTTAACACATCCTCAAATAATTTTAACTTGTATGGGATTTAATAATTCAAGTTATGTTTCTGGAACATTATGCAATTAATTAATAAATCAGCCTAATATTAAAAATTGACCAGGATATTACTAGTTACTTCGAAATTAAGTAATTAAAATGTGATCAAGAAAAAAACTTGAAAAGAATTAGAAACTGTTTGGAATTATATGATAGTGAAGATTCAACACGCTAAATCTTTCAAGACACATTTGTTACAGTGTTTAGAAGAGTATTTACTTAACTGAGTAACTAATGTGAAAACAACCATATGTAATACAACAACCATTGTTAATTTCCTATCACCCCTTGTCTGAAATTCTGTATCACTTCTTTTGTTTTGGTGTTGTTTTGTTTATGTCTGTTTGTCT
>NW_004957693.1:0-1259 GCF_000276665.1 Chinchilla lanigera
CTACAAAGTGAGCTCAAGACCAGCCTGGACTGCACAGCAAGACCCTATCTCAAAAAAACAAAAACAATCAAACAAACAAAAAAATAGCTTACAGTGCTGTCTTTACCCAAGGGTCTTAGTTAATTTACTGTATTCAGAAGTGATTTGGCTACTTTTCTTTATTCCTCCCTTGCTGTGGTTATGCAGGTCATCTGAAGTATAGTTCCATTTCTACTTTTTTCCCACTTTAGGATTATTTCCTGCCTTCCTTGCTGATGTTTTTCTTTTTAATTCCTTTTGAATACATGAGCCATTGGTGCAGTGCGCCATTTGAGGCTGCTGCGTAACCTGGAAACCTGGCCCTAGTCTCGCTCTTCCTGTAGCAGCGCCTCTTCCCCCCCCCTCCCCCTACCTTCGTCCCCTGCTGCTGCTTCCCCACCCCTTGTTCACTGTCCCCTTGAGTTTCTAGAGTTTCTAGTTTATTTTTCTTTTTTTTTTTTTTGTTTTTTTTCTGGTACCGGGAATCGTACTCACGACCTTCCGCTTGCCAGGCAGGCGCTGTACCACTGAGCTAAATCCCCAGCCCACTAGTTTATTTTTCCTATGTTTGTTTTTACACAGAAGCAGATACCTGCATCTTTTCTTTTTTGGGGGGGTTATTTGGATTTTTTGTTTGTGGTACTGGGGATTAAACATAGGACCTGTGCGTTGAGCTACATTCCCCAGCCCTTATTTGTTTATTTATGTATTTATTGAGACAGGGTCTCACTAAGTCACTAAGTTGTCCAATTTGGGCTGAAATTTGTGATCCTCCTGCCTCAGCTTCATGCCTGGTCATGCATATTTAAATTCTCTTCCTTTTTTTGAGACATGTTCTCATTATGCCGTTCAAGCTGGCCTTGAGCTCACACTAAATCTACTGCCTCAGTCTCCTGAGTGCTGGGATTACAGATATGCACCACCATACCTGGCTTCTCCCTTCCTTTATCAAAAATAAAGCATGCTATAGATATTCTTCCTTGACTTTAGTTGCAGAAAGTTTAAATCCTGAATATGCAATGATAGGGGAATGACTGGATAGGAGTACTACTGTTATGTAGCCATCTAACATGTTTCTAAAATAATTTCAAATTGGGACAGGCTTAAAAAGTAATTTTCATAGCTGGGGGTGGTGGTGCACACCTGTAATTCCAGCACTCAGGAGGCTGAGGCAGGAGGATCATTGCAAGTTCGAGACCAGCCTGGGCTACAAAGTGAGCTCAAGACCAGCCTGGACTGCA
>NW_004957694.1:0-1313 GCF_000276665.1 Chinchilla lanigera
CAACTGCATAGTGAGACCCTGTCTCAAAAAGACAAAAAAAACACAACAACGAAAAAAAAGACCATGTGCAGCAGATGTTTAAATACAAGCTAGTGGAAAAATGACAGTAGTTATGGAAAATTCAGTTTTGGAATCATGTTACCCCACAATTACTAAATGCAAAAAAATAAAAATAAAAAGAGAAACAAAAATGACCTACAAAATACTGAGCCTCTTGTCATGTAAGAAACACAAGACAATTCACCTTTGGATCTAACATAGTGCCAAATACAGGCAAGTATTATGTACTTTAAGAGACAGCACTAAACGTCTGTGCTTTTGCTTCTAAGCTACAGGATTATGTGAGCTCATTCATTCACTCATTCATTGAGAGACAGGCTTCACTATATCCCATGCTGGCCTGGAACTCACGATAATCCTCCTGCCTTACCCACTGAGTACTGGGATTACAGGCACCACAACTCCTGGGTACATTTATTCCTAAAAGAAAATTTAAAATTAGGTAATCCAGAGATCTATTTTAAGACTGAGCTTAAAATATTTACACTTCAGGATAGCTTCTCTGTATGTGCATTTTCTGGAGAAATAATATCTCATTTTTATACAATGCATTTTTTAGGTTTAAACTGTATGAGACATGATCAAGGCATCTAGGAAATATGAGCTATAACTGAGACCTTTTTATGTTCACAGGGTTTTCATACAGTATCATTCTTGCATGCAGGACAACTGATAAATTGCACACAAACCTTAAATTAAGTTTCTCACAACAGTGTTTTATTACAACATGAATTAAATCAAAATGACTATAGCTGTTCCCACATGTTAAACACAGGTAGGAATTTTTCCACTGTGCAGTGCCGTGTTGTATGAAAAGTAATGTGAAGATGAAGATGTCTCATGTCCTGTATTTATACTAACACTCACAAATTTCTGTTTTCTGATGTTACAGGCAGCACACAACGCTTTCTCACACTGTTTACACAGGGCTTCTCTTCAGTGGGAGTTCTTTCATGTATTTCAATGTAAAGTGGAAGAACTGACGGGTTTCCATAGATGTAATGTTCCCTATCATTTGAGTTCTTTCATATGTTAGAGTTAATTTTAAAAAAAAATTCCTGGGCTGGGAATTTAGCTCTGGCACAGCACCTGCCTGGCAAGCTCAAGGTTCTGAGTTCAATTCCCAGTACTGGGAAATAAATAAATAAATAAATAAATAAATAAAAATTCTCACATTGCTCACAGAAGTTCTGAGTTTTCAGTATGACTTCTTTCATGTATGTAATAATGTGTGTGTGGCCTGAAGGAGATTT
>NW_004957695.1:0-1304 GCF_000276665.1 Chinchilla lanigera
TTCCTTCCTTCCTTCCGTCCTTCCTTCCTTCCTTCCTTCCCTCCTGCCTTCCTGCCTTCCTCCCTCCTTCACTCCCTCCTCCTTTTTTATTCAATACTTGGAGTGGAAAACCTTAGTGCTCAAATCCTGAGCTTCTGCTCAACTATTTCTTTTTGTTTGGAGACAAGGTCTTGTTTATGCCTGAATGTGCTCAAACTGATCATCCTGCCTCAGCCTACATGGTGCTGAGATTACAAGAAGGAGCCACCACATGCAGCTATATCTTTATTTGGAGACAGGAACTGGTGGAGTTCTTCCGTTTCCAAGGGAAATTGGCACTCTCCTCCCTTAGCCTAGCACAGTGCTGGGATTAGAGGGAAGTGTCACCAAGCTCTTTTTCTACTGTCATTTTAAAAAGCAGTTTATATCGTTGGTACTTATATAAGTGACAACACTATTAGTCATCCTGAAACCGCATTCCACCCACTCCCTTTCTCTCTCTCTCACTCTTTCTTTTTGAGACAGTTTGTTGCTATGCAGTTCAGCCTGACCTTGAACTCACTGCAATCCTCCTGCCTCTGTCTCCTGAGTGTTGAGACAACAGACATCACTACCACTCCCAGTTAAAAAGCATTTCATAATAGTAATTTGGAAAACTAAAACACAAAATACAATATTGCTCACAAAAGCTTCTCCCCCCCGACCGAACTCACCAGCAGGGGGCAGGCTTGTCCCAAAGCATGGACTCTTCACTGCACTAGAGATGGAGCCAGCCTTGAGCTCCCATCTGCAGTCCTGCTGGCTTCCACAGCTCTGCTCCTCTGGAGAATCCTCCTGAAGTGGCGGCAGCATGGAAAACTGCGTAGCATTTGTGCACTGCATCCCTGCCCTCCCCTGTTCTCAGGAGCAGAGGAAGTGTGTTGATGATGAGGAAGGTGGACCACTGGGCCTAGGTCTCTGCAGTGTTATGTGTACGATGAACATATGCACATGAAACACAATTTGTCCTAAATCATAATATTCGTCTTCAAGATATTAAGGAAATTGCCAATATGTGACCAAAGCAGACTTAGGAAACTGATACTTTCAAAGCACTTTTCATTAAAATTTATTTCAGAGTAGCTGGAAGTAACAACACATGAGTACTGTCCTCCATGACATGCGGGTGGATGTATGAAACCCAAATCGAGATTGCCCACCTTTGTGAATTCTGGATTTCATGACACCTGTGCATTATCCACAGCATCACAGCTGCATTTTCTACAACCATTTCATTTGCATCAGTTTTTGCCTGCTGATGTTCACTTACCCAAATTTTCCTCTTA
>NW_004957696.1:0-1259 GCF_000276665.1 Chinchilla lanigera
GAATAAGAGTGGTAATAGTGAACATCCTTGCCTTATTCTTGATTTTAGTGTGAAAGCTTTCAGTTTTTGACCAGTTAGTATGATTTTAGCTGCTGGTTTGTTATAGATGGGTTTTATCAGATTGATGTAAAGACCATCAATTCCAATTTTCTGTAGGGTTTTTATCATGAATGAATATTGGTCTTTGTCAGATGTTTTTCTGCATCTATTGAGATGATCATGTGATGTTTGTCTTTCACTCTGTTACTATGGTGTATTATGTTTTTTAATTTATGTATGTTGAAACATCCCTGAGATGAATCCTACTTGGTCATGGTGAATAAGTATCTTGACTTCCTGCATTTTGTTTGTCAGTATCTTATTGAGGATTTTTGCATCTATGTTCATTAGGAAGATTGGCATGTAGCTTCCTGTTTTCTTTGGATCGCTCTCTGGTTTTGATATCAGTGTGATACTTGCCCAGAGAAATGATTTTGGAAGTATTACTTCCATTTCAATTTCATTAGAGTTTCAGCATTTATGGTATTAGATCGTCTCTAAGTTTCTTGTAGAATTCAACAGTGAATACATCAGGACCTAAGCATTTCTTTTTTAGTAAGTTTTTAATTTCATTCACTGATATCAAGTTATTTAGCATCAGGTTAATACTATCCCTTAGTTATTGTGGGCTGATCAGGTCCACAATCTCCTGAATGAGTGTATGGCAAAGGCTAAATATAAAGAGGCAAATGGCATGATTTCAGGGCTCCCAGAGCATCAAAGCCCTCTCACAGAATTAAAGATGCTCTCAGAGCTAAGACCAAGACCTTCTCTGGGTCACCCATATTTATTTGGTTATCAGAAGGAGGGAGGGGAGTACTCAAGAAGGGCAGAACCACTCAAGAATGAGATGCCTGAGGCTATAGTCTTTATCCGGTTGAGATCCGATCCAGGTGTCTTTGGCTGTGATCTTGTCTTATCCTTTGAGGCTTTCCGGCTTCATCCACCACTACAGGTTTTAGTAGGGATTAGTGATTCACAGAGGTTCACTTACTATGAGTCGATCATTTCCAGATAAAGAGCCTAGGCCTTGGACAGATTCACAAGTAAACATGAAAAGTCAATTGATTAATTTAAGTCCTGCTCAGGTCTGCTTCATAGTGGTCTCCATCAATTTAGAATTTTTATTATCTTCTTGATTCAGTTTTGGAAATTCATATGTGTCTAGGAATCTGTCCATTTACTCTGTATTTTCCATCTTATTAGGAAACAGGGCCTCA
>NW_004957697.1:0-1320 GCF_000276665.1 Chinchilla lanigera
TTTTTTTTTGGTTTTTCTCCGGTACCGGGAACCGAACTCACGACCTTGCGCTTGCAAGGCAGGCGCTTTGCCGCTGAGCTAAATCCCCAGCCCCAACTTGTAAGATTTAAAGGAGTACTTCAAGAGAAATTTATAGCATTAAATGCATACTGGAAAATTAATAACATAAGCATTATTGAAAAGAAGTTAGAGAAATAACAGCAAATTAGTCAAAAGAAGGAAAAAATAAAGATTATATCAAAATTAGTAAAACAATAAAAATCTTACACAGAAGTTCAATAAAGCAAAAATGAAAACAGATAATCCTATGGGAAGACTGATCCAGGCAGAGGAAGTCACATACATACAACATAAAGGTGGAAAAGAAGAAATGACTGCAGATGCTATTTTAAAATATTAAGAGGTGATTATAAACAATTTTATGACAAAAACTTGAAATTTTAAGACACAGTTTCTATAAAATATAATTTACAAAAATGATATGAGAAACAGAAGTTCTAAATATTCATTAACTATTAAAAGAAAATATAATTCACAAAGAAAACTTCAGGACCAGATGGCATCACAGGTCAGCTTGACCTAATTGTCAAGAAAGAAATAGTATCAATCATATATAATCTTCCAGAAAATAGAAAAATAAGGACTGTTTTCCAACTTCTGTTGTGAGACCAAAATTAGCTTAATAGCAAAGCTTGATGAGCACATTCTGAGAAAGAAAAACTACTGGCCAATCTCATTAACATAATTTAGAAACCCAAAACAAAAAGATTAACAAAGAAAATCCAGCAACATATAGTGAGGTTAATACATCATGACCAAGATATATTTATTATGGAAATGCAAGGTTGGAGTAGCATTCTAAAACCAAGCAATAAAACTCAAAACATTAATGCAATAAAAAGATCTTAATAGATACAAAAATACTTGATAAAATTTGATACATAGTCATCATTTTTAAAGAACTTTCAGCAAACTAGGAATAGAAGTGAACTTTTTAAATCTGATAAAGACTGGTCTATTTAAAAATCTGTAACACCATCAAACTTAATAAAATAATGATAGCTTCCTTTGAAATGTAGAACATGCTAAGAATGCGTGCTAAGATTGCCCGTGAGCGTAAAAAAGTAAGAACTGATGCACAGGAGGCAGAAATACACTTAAACAAAACAGTTAAACGTTAATGATACAAATGGTGCTGAAACAGCTGTTTATCAAAACAATGCAAAAAAAAAAAAAAAAAAAAGGAGGGGGGCTGGGGAATTAGCTCAGCGGCAAAAGCGCCTGCCTGGCAAGCACAAGGTCGTGAGTTCGGTTCCCGGT
>NW_004957698.1:0-1315 GCF_000276665.1 Chinchilla lanigera
CCTTTCCCTTTTGGACTGTGGCTCACCCATGGAACCCTGGCAAAGCTGTGTTTGAGTAAAAAAATCAACAGTTGGCTGGGCATTGTAGCACACACCTGTAATTCTATCTACTCAAGAGGCTAAGGCAGGATTATCTCAAATTCAAGGCTAATCTGGACAATTTAGTAAGACTTTGTTTTAGGATTAAATAAAAATGGCTAGGCATGTAGAGCTCAGTGATAGAGTGCTTGCCCTGGGTCAGTCCTGATTGGAGGGAGGGAGAGAGGGAGAGAGAAAGAGAAAGAGCAGGAGAGAGAAAGAGAGAAAGAGAGAGATAGAGAGAGAGAGAGAGAGAGTCTTAGATTTGAATGTGACTGTCTTGGTTACTTTTTTCTCGCTGCTGGGACAAAATACCTGACGCCCAAAATTAAGGAAGGAAAGGTTTATTTCGCTTACAGTTCGTGGAAGTTTCAATCCTTACTTGGCAGATTACAACGCAGAGTGGCACATGGCAGAGGGCTGCATTCCAGGGCGGAAGCACAGCAAAGCAGCTACCAGGACACACACACCAGGGCGGAATGGGGGAGGAATGCCCCAAGCAGCTTCCTCCTCTCCCTTACATATGCAAACTATCCACCCCAGGGCAGGTGCAGCTCTCACACCCATATTCAAACTCTAATAGCTTGCCCCAGGGCTGCAGGAGGCTTTGGGGGGACACACAGACATAAACCATAACAGTGACCCTGAATTGGTTGTGAAATCCAGAAACATTCTTTTATCTTTCTTATTCTGTGTTGTAGTTTGGGGTTTTGCAAGGGGACCAATACAATACGGGACACATATTTTATAAGATTATTTTATAATAGTCACCCAAATAATCATATACAAAGAGAGTGCAGGAAATCTGTCCACACATTAAAGACCAAAGAATCCAGCTGAGGGCCTGAATCCCACAGAAATGTCCTGCATGAGTTCAGCTGAAGACCTAGAATACCTAACAATGCCCTCAAGAGTCCAACTGAAGGCCTGGAGCCCATGACAATGTCTCATGCAGGCCTGTTTCATGGATCTGCACTGGGAAGGCCCAGAGGTCAGTGGTAGAATCTAGAAAGTCTGTGCCAGCGGGATGAAGGAGCTGTGCCAGAAGGCTGAGGGATCTGAACTGAAGCCAGGAAGTGACACTGAAAAGTGAGGACCAGAGCACCCCCAAAATGAAACATAGCCATTCTCAGCGACCCTGAGTTCCTGAGCTCCTCCTCTGATGAGACTAGTGAAGTTCATCAGGAAAGTCAGCCTGACAAGGTCCTCCAGCAAAATAGCCCAAGAGAACCAACTG
>NW_004957699.1:0-1260 GCF_000276665.1 Chinchilla lanigera
TTTAACTAAAGCACATTTAGCAAGATATTTGGAGTTACACAATCTTGGTGTGACTATATAGGTATTCACTGTACAGTTCTTTTGACTTTTTTCTCTTTGTAATTTCTCATGAAAAATGTTAGAAAAGGTAAAGAATAGATAATCTGGGTGGTGAAAGAGAGGTTAGCAGTAATTCTAGTGTTAAGACCTCTTGGTGAGAGCTCACACGTGTGAAATAAGTGCCACTGGGTACCTCTGTCTCTACCTTCCATGCAAAGAAGACAAAATCATACTATAGCTCCCAGCTCCTTTTCAGCTAGACATATACAGCATATCCTGGAACCACAGCACAGCAACATGTTCACATGTGGCTGAAACCAGGGGCCACTCCCCAACTCACTCATCCAAAACTAATGAAGTGCATTTTTTTTTCCTTGAAGGGCAGTTTGGGTGGTTTAGGGGGATGGGAACTGCCTATCTTGTCTTATCTGCTTTGGTGCTAGTGGGAGTGCTTATTTCAGTTACATGGCCAGTGGCCTTTTCTTGTAACATTCACTGGGAAGTCACATCTCTCTGGCAGGACTAGGGCAGGGAACAAGATATTGGTTCAAAATCCTATAATCCCAGCAGTCTGGAAGGCTGAGGCAGGAGGATAGCAAGTTTGAGCCCAGTGTGGTCAGTTTAGCAACTTAGCAAGACCCTATCTCAAAATGTAAAATAAAAATGCTGGGGTTGTAGCCTGACCCTTGGCTCATTCCCCTATAGGTAAAGTACTTTATGCAAATTAATAGAAATCACCCCAGATGTTCCCATTATATCTTGAGAAACAAGACCAAAGGAAAGTTGAGATTTGCCCAAGTTCAAGTAAATTGTATTAATTTCTCATATTTGACATTTTTTGGTTATAATTGTGGCATTTCCAAAGATCCAAATAAATAGTTTTTTTTTTAAACCTATAATGATACAGTCTATAGACCTGGGTTCCAGTCATTAAAATTATTATTAATGAAAATGAATTATTGGGGCTGGGGATTTAGCTCAGCGGCAAAGCACCTGCCTGGCAAGCGCAAGGTCGTGAGTTCGGTTCCCGGTACCGGAGAAAAAAAAAAAAAAAAAAAAAAAAAAGAAAAAACGAGAGGAGCAGTGGGCTGCAAGTTTAAATTCCACTTACTGAAAGATCTTTAATAAAACCGGTAGGTGAATGCAAGGGTACCGACGTTGAACTGCACCCTGCACTAGATATCAAGTTAAATAGATCTGACCCTCCAACTTGTTTGCAAG
>NW_004957700.1:0-1253 GCF_000276665.1 Chinchilla lanigera
GAGAAAAGTAACCAAGACAGAATGATTCAGGGACTTCAGAGCAGAAAGTTGTTCTCTTCTTTCCACCCGGCTTTTGCAGCATTGCAAGGGAGTATGTACAGAGTTGCTGTACCAGCATATCAGAGGAACACTAGGTTTACTATTCCCAGGAAACACACACTATAGGAAACCCACACCACTTACACCAAACATTCTGCGATGCTCATGGCAGGGTGGAAACACACACTCTCCTCTGGTCATATGGGACTATGTGTGAAAGTAATGGAATGGGCACACTGCTGTTTGATACCAAACAGGGACTGCATAAAAAATGTACCCCCAAACACATTTCACTAGGGGAGCTCAACACAGCCCTTAGAACTTCAATAATGTTTCATGGACTTCAGGGCAGAAAGTTGTTCTTTTCGTTCTCCCCGGGTCTTACAGCATTACAAGGGAGCATGTAAAGAGCTGCTGTACCAGCGTATCAGAAGAACACCAGGTTTGCTATACCAAGGAAGCAATCACTGTAGGAAACCCATACCACTTACAGCACACGTTCTGTGCTGCTCAGGGCAGGGTGGAAACACACATCCTCTTCCACTCCTACGGGCCTAGGTGTGAATGTAAAGGAATGGGTACATTGCTGTGTAACAGCAAGCAGGGACAGCATAGCTAAGGTACTCGCATACACACTTTTGTTAGGGAATCTGAGCACAGCACATACAAATTTGGAAAGATTTCTGGAACTTTGGGACAGAAAGCCGTACTGTTCATTCCTACGGGGTTTCACAGCATTACAAGGCGGTGTGTATAGAGCAGGAGAACAGTTTATTACACGAATTCTGAGCTTACTACTTCCAGGAAACACTCACTATAGGAAACCTATACCACCAATGGAAGCATTCTGCATTGCTCAGTTAAGGGTGGAAATGCACTCACTGATCTGCTCTTATGCGCATAAGTGAAAGCAAAGGACTTGGTGCATTGTTGTTTGAAAGCAAAAAGGGAAACACAGCCAATGCACTCCCATACACAGACTTCTAGGAAAGCTCAGCACAGCATTAGAATTTGGGAACTATACAGGGACTTCGGGGCAGAACGTTGTTCCCTTGGTTCCACCCAGGTTTTAAACCATTACAAGGAGCATGAATACAGCTGGTGTTCCAGGGTATCAGAGGTACATTTGGTTTACTATTCCCAGGAAGCACTCAGTGTAGGAAACCCTTACCACCTACACAAAACATTCTGTGTTGCTCAGTTGAGGGAGGAAA
>NW_004957701.1:0-1263 GCF_000276665.1 Chinchilla lanigera
TTGTAATGTTTCCATTTTACAGAAATTTCCATAATTACTTTGAATCTACTCAGGACTACAAGGGGGCCAGGCAGACTTCCACAAAAGAAGACCTCCAGAACTGCTTCAGAAAGTGGCAAGAATGACGGGAGAAGTGCACTCAAAATGAGAAGAAATATTTTCAGAGAGATAAAGGCTGACGTGTCTTTTACTATAATATATTCTTAAAACTTTAAATATTCACTATTCTTATTGCATACAATAAGTTGTGCTCAATAGGTAAAGCACACTGTTTCCAGGAGAGAAATCATGCTATGGTGAGTTCCTTTTCTCTGACCACTTCCACAGCCTCTCCAGACTAAGAAAGAAGTCAAGAACATTTTCACACCTAACAGGAATATGGCTGTTCACTACACTTCTATCAGATTCTAATCCTCCTCAGGGAGAAATGTAGTCTGGTGTTAGTACTCTGATTCAAGTCATTAACTAAGTGGTATTGAAGATCTACTTCTAGTAAAGAAGTAAAATGACTATGATATGTGGAGTTGGGGCAAGGTAAATGGGAGAAGAAAGATACACGCCTAAAGCACTATATAACTTGTCCCCACACAGAATTCACAGGCCATCCCACACAGACTTGCAGGGATGAATGATCATCAAACAGTATGTTTGAGCTGCAATAGAAGTATCTCTGGAATACAGAAGTAGGGCAGATAAGCCAGGCTGAAGTGCCAGGCACCCTACTGACACACTGTAAATGAGATGGGAATGTAAAAAGTGTGCAAAGTAAGGGCCAAGATGTTTTCTTGTCCTGCAGAAAGGATCACATCAAGTGGAAATCAATATAGCAGACAGCAGTCACTTGATGGTGATGTAGCGCTTAACTGACCCTCATGCAAGTTCAGCCACTAATTAATGTATGGAGCATATTCCAGGAAAACAGAAAGTGGTCTTTCTTAATTAATGCTTTGTGTAAATTTGGAAATAGGATATATATGTGTACAAAGAAAATGAAACACAGCAAACATTTTTGTGTTAACAAAACAAATCTAAACTGTGTAAAGCTGTAATCTGAAAACCACAAAAATAGAATATATTTGTGAAATAAGTAATAGTGATGCCATTTAATAGGCAAATTAAGCTATCATATAGTAAAATGAAAGGCAAAACTATTTTTAATTCACTACATTAAAGTGTAGGACACATGCATTATATTCCATAGCAATGACCCTCATTTCAATAGTGGGTTTCTCTTGTAAAGTTTTCCACCAGTATGGACTTCAT
>NW_004957702.1:0-1315 GCF_000276665.1 Chinchilla lanigera
ACATCATCACATATTTAAAACAGTTTATTTCTTTTCTCTACTTTCTATGTGGGATACAGTTGATACCACAGAGACAAGGACAAAGGAGAATGGCCCTTGAAATTGCTCGCCTAACTTCACCAATACCCCCCACTGAAGCTTAAACCTCAAATCATAGGAGAAATCCTTGGACCTGTACTCAGACTACATTTATTCTTTATTTATACAGATCTTAAAAATTATAAGGTTCCAAACTCAGAAGATTTAAATGAGCATTGTAGACGATCCAGAGGGGTCACAGCTATGCAGCAAAGTGCCAGCAGTGAGGAAGGAGAGGGAAGGGGCAGAGCCAGCCTTGGCCTGCAGGACCACACAGAGCTCCATAGGGTCCAGCAGCCCTGCTGAGACAGACTTCATGGGCCTTGCTGAGGGGACACAAGTATAAGTTTTTGTACTGTACCTGAATCATCAAGCAAGTGTTCATTTAGATTTTTTAAAATAATTGTTTAGGAAGTTAGTGAACTGTTGATATATTTTCAAAAGACTTTCATCATTGTGGTCAAATAAAAATGTTAGTTTCAAGAGCAATCTTTTCCTCAGTTATTCAGGCTGAACCTTTGGTTCTTGAGGATTATTGAGAGCCAGAGTTTTTGAGTATAGAGTACTACTGTTTTAGTAAGGTCAAGATCATGAAAATGAGATTCTCATTTAGTCTGATTTTGCTAGTTTAGTTTTCCCTTAAGACATCAACCTTAGATTTCTGATTTTCTTCCTTAAAAATTATATCATTAGTATGCCTGCTGTTGTTAAACCAGGAGAATTCAGTTGTACAGAAAGATGTAATATATCAGAGGCCTTTGGAAAAGAACATGAATGTAATTTTCATATATTTATTTACGGAAAAAGTTTGATTCAGGAAAATCATCCTAGATAATCAAATAATACTGGTTAGTTTTTTAGAAATTATTTTAAGACTAATATATCTCTACTTTGGGTAGATGTTTACTTTCCTTTTTAATAAAATGCTGACTTTCGAAATATAAAAACATTTTGTAAACTTAGACTTGTCCGCCTATTGTACCTGCGGATTACCCTCAAAGGGGAAGAAAGTCTTCATCCTTGGAGTAACTACAGGTGCCCATTGTTAATTGTAAAACGTTTAGGTTGTGTTTGGAGTTAATTTGGAATGTGGCTACAACAAGAAATAATTCTTTTAGCTTTTTCAGATAGATTTCCTCTTGTGCACATGGTTAATAAAGGCAGTAGCAGTGAAGACAACCAGACACCTTACCACATCATCACATATTTAAAACAGTTTATTTCTTTTCTCTACTTT
>NW_004957703.1:0-1314 GCF_000276665.1 Chinchilla lanigera
CTCACGGCCAGGCCGAACTTCACAGCGAGACCCTGTCTCAAAAAAAAAGGCAAAGAAGAAAAAAGTAGCTGCCTGGCAAGTGCGAGGTCGTGAGTTCGATTCCCAGTACCGGGAAAAAAAAAAAAAAAGTATGATTTATCATGAGATGGTAAGTAGATGACCATGAAAAGAAGACAAGGAAACTGTGCTTACCATTTTAGATTTTTACGCTCTGGGTTAACCTGAGCCTCATTATGAAAAGCCCTTAACTTTGCAACCAGATCTGTAGAGTCCTGGGCAGCGTTCACCGCCAGTGTGTTGGGAATGACGAGAAGAGATCTTGCAAACTCCGCAATAGCAAGCTGTTCCCGAGACCCCTAAGGAGAAAGACAGTTTGGTGTCTCTTTACAAAACCAAAGAAAAATGGTTAAAACTCACAGCAGCAGCAGCTAAGGCCTCAGACAAGGTACACTGATGAAAGCGCAGGATGACCTCCCAGATCCTCGGAAATAAGTCATTCTTACCATGCTGGTGGCGTAGTTCTCAAGGTATATGGAAAGGGCGGCTTCCACTGCACCCCCACCGGGAACCACAGATTTTGACTCCAAAACTCTCTTCACCACGCAAAGTGCGTCATGTAGAGAGCGCTCCATCTCGTCACACATGAAATCATTGGCCCCACGTAGGATAATCGATGCAGATGTGCGAGCCTTCGTACTAGAGAGAGCAAAAAAGCGAAAATTCTTGCAGTCATTCATTGCAAGGGCCCCTGCTTGAATTCCAGTTACAGAGGACACTGACATACTCCACCAAACAGTGTCCAGACCATGCAGAAGAGATGACGTAGTTACTCCATCTCAATTTACAATGGCCCATCAGTATTGTATCCCATGCGTATAACTGCTCGTGTCACTGGGAGACGACAGCAGCAAATAAATGGGAAGGAAATGTATTTGCCCTTGACAACAAAACCTGCACTGCTTCAGGATTCAAAAGACGCTCTTACTTTTTGATTAAGATCAGTTCATCGTCACAGATTCTCTCCTGTACCACCTCTTCTGCTTGTCCCAACATTGTAGCTTCAAAAGTTTCTTCTCCTTCCAAATTGGCCAGTGTTGACAGAACAGTCGCTATTCACAGAGTTACACATCAGTAAACAGACTCATAATGCTTCTTTGTTAATTCTGTTTAGTTTTTTGAGACTGCATCTTGCTGTTTAATTCAGGCTGTCCTTAAACTCACCTTGTAGCCCAGGCTCGCTTCACACTAATGGTAAATGGTATCTTCCTCCTCAGCCTCCCGAGTGCTGGGATTGCAAGCGTGCACTACTATGCT
>NW_004957704.1:0-1314 GCF_000276665.1 Chinchilla lanigera
TTTTTTTGTTGTTGTTATTTTTGAAACAGGGTCTCACTCTGTTTTTGTTTTGTTTGTTTGTTTTTGTCTTTTTGAGACAAGGTCTTGCTTTGCAGCTCAGGCAGGCCTTGAGCTCCCTTTGTAGCCCAGGCTGGCTGGAACTCTCAACGATCCTCCTGCCTCAGCCTCCCGAGTGCTGGGATGACAGGTCTGCGCTTCCAGGCCCTGCAACAGTCACCTTCTAAGGAGGAGCGGTTCCAGTCAGTGATAGAAGTGGCCTGTCCACTTCGCAGTGGCTGCAGTGCCGAGGGAGGGCAGCCCCGCAGTGAGCTCACTCTGTCCCCTTCGGGCTTTGCCCCTTATGTTTGAAACCTCTGAAGCCCACTGAGGACCAGACCTGCAAATCAACATATGGGCTCTGGGGGACACTCCAGGCACAGACTCTAGGAAGCTGGGACAATATCATGTGCCACCTCCTTCATGACACGAGCCCCCACCCCCGTCCTGGCCACTGAACCCAGGGCCTTCACCTGGAGCTACATGCCCAGCCCTTTTTAAATTTTTAATTTTGAACCGGTGTGGTGGCACATACCTGCAATCCCAGGACTCAGGAGGCTGAGGCAGGAGTGTCATCATGAATTAAGGCTAGTCTGGGCTACGCAGTGAATTCAAGGCCAGCCTGGACTACATAGCGAGACTTTGCTGGGGATTTAGCTCAGCGGCAAAAGCGCCTGCCTGGCAAGCGCAAGGTCGTGAGTTCGGTTCCCGGTACCGGAGAAAAACAAAAACAAAGACATAGCGAGACTTTGTCTCAAAAAATTTTTATTTTAAAATTTAGAGACAAGGTCACATTAGGTTTTCTAGGCTGGACTTGGACATATGGTCCTCCTGCCTCGGCCTCATGAGTAGCTGGCATTACAGGTGTGTGCTACTGTGCCTGGCTAATGGGACTTTGATATATGTTAAAGCATGGATGAGTCTTAAGTGTCACACTGTGGGAAAGTAATCAGATTCCAAAGGCTGCATACTTCTGATCCCATTCAAATGACTTTCCAGAAATGGCAGAACTGGGCAGTGGAGAGTCAGTCAGTGATTGCCAGTGGTTTCTGAGGTGGACAAAGGTTAACTAAAAAGAAGCAGCCTGCTGGGGATACAGCTCAGTGGCACAGCTCCTGCCTGGCAAGCACAAGGTCCTGAGTTCAATTCCTGGTACAAAACAAAACAAAAATAAAAAGAAGCAGCCTGAGGGAATTTTCTGGGGTGACGGAACTATTCTGTGCCTTGCTTGTAGTGGTGATTTGTCAGAACTCATAAAACTAAGTTGGGTGTGGTGGT
>NW_004957705.1:0-1313 GCF_000276665.1 Chinchilla lanigera
TTTCTCCTGTACCAGGAATCGAACTCACAACCTTACGCTTGCCAGCCAGGCACTGTGCTGCTGAGCTAAATCCCCAGCACCGGCCCTGAGTTTGTGACTCAGTGATAGAGTGCTACCTAGCGTAGAGGTGCTGGGAATCCTACACCAGCTCCCCAATCTCTTATATACCACACTTATATAAGATTTTATTGTGAGATGCTGGATATGGTGGGTGGCACATGCCTGTATTTCCAGCACACTGCGAGGCTGAGGCAGGAATACTACAAATTCAAGCTCAGCCTAGGCAGCTTAGTGATTTAGTGAGACCTTATCTCTAAACAAAACAAAGCCCCCAGAGACTTTATTGTGAGATGTCTGTTGTCCAAGGCTTGACTCTCACCACCAAGAACTAATACCACATCAATCAACATGATTTTACTGTTTGTTCCAGTGTATGCACAAAATATGCTGTAAATCAGTACATACCTTCAACATAAGCTTTAGAAACTTATTAAAAAGCCGGGCATGGTGGTGCACACCTGTAATCCCAGCACTTGGAAGGCTGAGGCAGGAGGACTGTTGCAAGTTCAAGACCAACCAGGCTACAAAGTGAGCTCAAGTCCAGCCTAAACTGCATAGCGAGACCCAGTCTCAGAAAGACAAAACAAAACAAAACAAAGAAAAGAGAGAAACTTATTATAAATCCAGTTATCTGAATTATAAGATATTTGTCTGGCTATCGAACTTCCTCCTTAGGCACCAAGAACTTGAAGGTTGAGCAGTGAACTGAGCAATCCTCTTCCTTATCAACAAAAGCCAGGGTTGTGGGTACAGCTCATTGCCAGAGCCCTTGCCTAACATGTACAAGGCCCTCAGTTCAAATCCCTAGCATGGAAGAAAAAAAAGTGGGGTGGCCAAATCTGATTCCAATTTCTTCACCTTACTCTGGACAAAATTATGCCATGAATTATGTCAAATATGAGTGAGATTCATTGAAAAGGATACCTTAAATCACTTCAACTTATACCCTGTAAAAATCTTACTTCACCTTCTCTCTGAGATACCACTAAGATTATATCAAAGTAGAACTGGTCTTGGTGGCACATGCCTGTAATCCCAGCACTCAGGAGACTGAAGTAGGAGGGTTACTACAAGTTCAAGCCCAGCCTGGGTTAGTTACAAAGTGAGCTCAAGGCCAGCCTGAACTGCCTAGTGAGACCCTGTCTCAAAAAGAAAAAAAAAAAAAAAAAAAAGCCAAAGTAGTAGTCTCTTTTAGTGCAGTAAGAAATTTGGCTTATTTAATGAACAGGTCTTTTGTGTGATAGTGGAGAGCT
>NW_004957706.1:0-1290 GCF_000276665.1 Chinchilla lanigera
GATCACAGATCTAAATATTAAAACAGAAACACTAAATCTACTGGAAGAGAAAGCAGGTAAAAATCTTGAAGACATAGGGGTAGGCAGAGAGTTCATGAAAAAAACCCAAACTGCACAGAAAATGCTTCAAAGAATCAACAACTGGGATCTCATCTTACTGAAAAGTTTTTGCACATCTAAAGAAATCACCAGCAGAGTAAAAAGAAAACCCACAAATTGGGAAAAAGTTTTAGCTGACTGTCCCTCGGACAAAGGACTTCTATCTACAACATATAAAGAATTTAAAAAATCAGTCCCCCAAAATTCAAGGACCCAATACAAAAATGGGTATCTGAGACGAACACACACTTCTCAGATAAAGAAATGCAAATGGCAAATAAATACATAAGAAAATGTTCAACATCATTAGTTATTCATGAAATGCAAATTAAAGCAAAACTGAGATTCCAACTCACCCCAGTAAGAATGGCTATCATTAAGAAATCAACCAATAACAAATGCTGGCAAGGCTGTGGAGGAAAAAGGAATACTTCTCCACTGCTGGTGGGAATGCAGACTGGTGAAACCACTGTGGAAATCAGTTTGGAGATTCCACAGCAAAATAGGTCTAGAGGTCCCATTCAACCCAGCTATCCCCCTTCTGGGTATTTTCCCAGAATAACTGAAAACATCATATCACAGTGATATATGTACACTCATGTTTATGGCAGTGCAATTTGTAATAGCTCAATCGTGGAAGCACCCCAAATGTCCATCAACTGAGGAATGGATAAAAAAGTTGTGATATTTTTATACAATAGAATATTACTCAGCTATAAAGAAAGATAAACTCGAGGCTTTTATAGGTAAATGGACACAACTAGAGACCATAAATAAAATAAATCAGACCTGCATGTGTAAACATATTGTGTTAACTAGTGTAAGAACCTGGAAGAGTAAATAAAATCTAGGGGATACAATGTATATCATGAAATGAAAGGAAACTGCTCAAAAGGAAAGAACTGGGATGAGGGCAAAGAAAATAAAAAAGGGGAAAAGTATGTATATATGTATACACAGGATAGGTAACATTATTGAAAGGAACAGTTAATTACTTGTTTGATCAATTTACATGTCTACATTTGTTTATCTGAGTAAGCAATTTGAAGATATCACTATGTAATACAATAACCATTGTTAATTTCCTATCACCTTGTCTGAAATTCTGTATTGCTTGCTTTGTTTTTGTGTTATTTTGTAAATGTATGTGTGCTTGTTAATATGTTTTCATTCTTTTACCTTTAAAATAAA
>NW_004957707.1:0-1313 GCF_000276665.1 Chinchilla lanigera
TCATCAATTCTTTGTATTGTTTTCTTAGTCTCCATTGTCTTAGTTTCTGCTCTGATCTTTATAATTTCCTCCCTCATACGAGCTTTGAGCTTGACCTGCTCTTCTTTTTCTAGAAGCTTGAGGTTCAACATTAAGTTGTTTATTTGAGCTTCTTCTTTTTTCTGATATGTGTACTCACCACAATAAATTTCCCTCGTAGGACTATAAATGCTCTCTTAGCATCCTGTACATATTCCCTCCCTAGACACTGGCTGTGCACGTTTACTATATGTAAATATGCATTTATACAATATTTTAACACATGGGTATGTACAGTAAATTTCATATAGTACTGAAATTTATTGGAAATGGTTTGCTTTTTGAGACAGGATCTTATTATCTAGTCAAGCTGGCCTCAACCTTGAGATCTTCCTTCTAAATATTAAAACAGAAACACTAAATCTGCTGGAAAAGAGAATAGGTAGAACTCTTGAAGACATGGCCTATGAACAAAACCCTGATTGCATGATAAATATTACAAAGCATCAACAACTGGGATCTCAACTTACTAAAAAGCTGTTTTGCACAGGAAAAGAAATCATCAACGAAGTGAAGCGACAGCACATAGAGTGAGAAAAATTTTTGCCAGATGTTTCTCAGACAAAAGACTATTGTCTAGAATGTATAAAGAGCTAAAAAAAAAATCAGAACCTCTAAATTTAAAGAACCAATCTAAAAATGGGCATCTAAAATGAATACTTTTCAGATGAAGTAGAAACGGCAAATAAATATATGAAAAAATGTTCAACATCACTGGTCATTCAAGAAATGCAAATTAAAACAATGCTGAGATTCCAACTCACTCCAGAAAGAATATGTTTTATCAAGAAATCAACCAATAGCAAATGCTGGCAGAGTTGTGGGGAAAAAGGAACCCTTCTCCATTACTGGTGGGGGTGTAGACTGGTGCAAACACTGTGGAAATCAGCGTGGAGATTCCTCAAAAAGGAAAACTAAAGGTTCCATTTGACCCAGCCATTCCCCTTCTTGGTATCTTCCCAAAGAATTAAAAGCATCATACCACAGTACGCACACCCAGGTTTATAGCAGCACAGTTTGTAATAGGTAAAATCTTGGCAGCGTCCCAGATGCTCATCAACTGCTGGGTGGATAAAGAAGATGCAGTTTTTTAACACAATGGAATACTACTTTGCCATGAAGAAGGATAAACTTGAGACAGTTCTAGGTAAATGGGTGTACTTTGAGACCATAGTCTTAAGTGAAATAAATAGGACACACATGTGTAAATATCACATTGTTGGTCTGGTGTGAGA
>NW_004957708.1:0-1310 GCF_000276665.1 Chinchilla lanigera
GACCTTGCGCTTGCCAGGCAGGCGCTTTTGCAGCTGAGCTAAATCCCCAGCCCCTTGCCCAGATGTAACTTTAAAAATTATACTAAGGATTGCACATTATGATTTTATCTACATAATTGACCATCTTTAAACAATATGAATTGCAAAAGGACACTTACATTAGGTTTCTTACTTGGGATATAGATTTGAGAAAGGCTTGAGCATCGCACATACCTTGATTTGCAGTCAAATGATATCATTAAGCACACTAAAAAAGAGCAACTACACAGTTATATTTCATAATCTTAAAGTCCACACCAGGAGAAAAAAATGATTCTGGCAAATATTTCAGATGTATCCCAAAATGTTATAAATGTTTTCACTGAAATTATCTGCTTTACATTTAGTATTCTATATGTAACTACTCCATCTTTAGTCTTAGCAAATTAATGAATATTTCTAATCTTCACAAGAAGATATATAACAACTTTGTTGTTCATTAAGTGTCTCATCAGTACACTCTGGAAAAGTACGATTGTAAACAATCAAAATTAGGAAATGTTAATAGACATTTCTGAAACTTTGAAAATGCATGCTGTGATATTTATACTCACAGCTAGCATGTTTATTATTATTTACTTATAGATGTTGTTAGCAAAGATCTAGTCCAAACACTTATTACAAAAACTGAAAGCTTGTCTCCTCAAATAAATTAATGTTTTAAACTGTGTAATCTAGTTTAAACTGTAAAACCATCAGAGCTTAAAAAGTACCTTAAATTGTAGAGTTCATTAAATAAATCGCAAGGGACTTTACCTGAATAAATCTTAATTTTATTTACCATTGCTTTTTCCAGAACTAACCCTAGATAAAACTATGAAGCAGAGAGCATATACTCAACCTATTCTGGATCCAAAACATCTATATCCAAAGGCCAGTTTCTTTCATTTTATTCTATTTCATCTAGTTTTTAACTAACTCCAATCCTTTTACAAGAATTTGTTGATGTTTCGATCAGTGCAATTCTTCTAAAAACACTGTGTGGTTCTTACTATTAGACAAATCTAATATCCACAAATCTAATCGTGTTAATCCTTCTCTACTTTGAGCAGTCTATAAATCTGCTATCAGCCTATGCTCTTAAGAAATCTATTATGTAGGGGCTGGGGATTTAGCTCAGTGGCACAGCGCCTGCCGAGCAAGCGCAAGGTCGTGAGTTTGATCCCCGGTACCGGGAAAAAAAAAAAAAAAAGTACCAGGCATTGACACTTTCCGGGCTGGGGATTTAGCTCAGTGGCACAGTGCTTGCCTGGAAGGCGTGAGGTCGTGAG
>NW_004957709.1:0-1309 GCF_000276665.1 Chinchilla lanigera
GCAGTTAGTGATCATGAAAGGAAAGTTCTCTTAAAAATAACAAGGAACAAGAAATAAGAATTCAACAGCTGCAGATGATGTAAAGAAAAACAATATAAGACTGATAGGTGTCAACAAAAAAGCAGGGGACAGCACAGATGACATAAAAACCCTATTTGCAGAAGTAATAGCAGAAGTGTCTCAAACATGGGAAAAAAATCTAACATACAGAGAAGTGATGAATATAGAACTCCAATTAGCCATAACCAAAATAAATCTACACCCAGACAAATAACCAAGTTCCCAGAAACTGAGCACAAGAACAGAATATTAAAAGCTTTAGACAAAAATAAAAACTCTTAGAGAAAAGAAACAGTTCACATATAAAGAAAGCCCATCAGAATCACAGCAGATTTCTGAAACACAAACCATTAAGTCAAGAGGAGCTTGGAGTGAAGTATTTCAAGTCCTGAAAGAAAACGACCTCCAACCCAAATTGATGTACCCTGAGAAAATATCTTTCAAAATTAATGGACAAATAAGATACTACCATAACAAAGAACAACTGAAGAAATTCGTGACTACCAAACAAACTCTACAAAGAGTAGTAAAGGAAATATTAGAAAGAGATAAAAATGACCACAATTCTAAGACCAAAAACAGAAAGAAACCACCAAGCAGGGCAAGCAATTTAACAGAGGGGGAAAGTAGGGAATCAGCAGCAGGAAAACAAGATGACAAAGATAATCCAATATATATCAGTTATAACCATAAATGCAAATGGCCTCAATTCACCAATCAAAAAAAACAGACTTGCAGAGTGGATCAAGAAACACAATCCAACAGTATGCTGTATACACGAAAGACATTTACCTCAAAAGAAAATTCACCGACTGAAAGTCAAAGGATAGAAAACAATACTCGACGTAGCAAGAAACGAGAAAGAATCAGGAGTAGCTGTGCTGTTTTCAGACAATGTGTCCTTCCAACCAAGAATGATAAAAAGATAAAGAAGGTCACTACATATTTGTTATGGGAACACTGCAAGAGGATGAGATAACAATCATAAATATGTATGCACCAAATACAAGTGAATACAACTATAAAAGACAAATATTAATAGACATGAAAGATCAAATGAGCAATAACACAATTGGAACAGAAGATTTTACAACCCCATTATCACAAAGACATAGATAAAATAGATGAAAAATTAGTGAAGAAATAACAGAAGTGAACCAAAAATGTGAACAAATGGAGTTAGTAGACCTTTACAGAGTGTTCCACCCAACATCAGTAGCACATGGGACATTCTCTAAAACAGACCATA
>NW_004957710.1:0-1291 GCF_000276665.1 Chinchilla lanigera
TTCCAGATGAACTTTAGGAGTATTTTCTCTAGATCTGTGAGGTATACTAATGGTATTTTAATTGGGATTGCATTGAATCTGTACAACAATTTTGGGTCCTTCCTTCACAATGTTGGTTCTTCCTATCTATGAGCAAGGAATATCTTTCCATTTTCTGATATCTTCTTTGATCTCTTTTTTCAGAGCACTATAATTTTCACTGTATAGATATTTTACTTCTTTTGTTAGATTGATTCCTAAGTATTTCATCTTTTTTGCTATTGTGAAAGATGTGGTTTTCCTAATTTCTTTCTCAGTCTGTTTGTTGCTTGTGTACAGGAATGCTGTTGATTTTTGAGTGTTAACTTTGTATCCAGCTATGCTGCTGAATTTGATTATTAAATCCATGAGCCTTTTGGTGGAGTTTTTGGGGTCTTCTATGTAGTGTATCATGTCATCTGTGAATAATGATAATTTCACTTCTTCTTTTTCTATTCTTATTCTTTTTATGTCTCTCTCTTGTCTAATTGCTCTGGCTAATATTTCCAGAACTATATTGAATAGGAGTGGTGACAGTGGACATCGTTGTATTGCTCCTGATTTTAAAGTCAAAGCTTTCAACTTTTGACCACTTAGTGTGATGTTAGCTGTTGGTTTTTCATAAATGGTTTTGATCAGCTTGGGGGAAAGGCCATCTATTCCTATTTTCTGTAGGGTTTGCAACATGAATGAGTGTTGGACTTTATCCAAGGCTTTTTCTGCATGGATGGAGATGATCATGTGATTTTTGTCCTTGGCTCTATTGACGTGGTGTATTACATTGACTGATTTGTGTATACTGAACCATCTCTGCATTCCTGGTTTTAATCCCACTTGGTCATGGTGTATAATCTTCTTGATGATTTGTTGTATTCTGTTGCTAGTATTTTATTGAGAAGTTTTGCATCTA
Source organism: Chinchilla lanigera (assembly GCF_000276665.1). Lineage (NCBI taxonomy): Eukaryota > Metazoa > Chordata > Mammalia > Rodentia > Chinchillidae > Chinchilla > Chinchilla lanigera. The sequence continues at coordinate 929 of NW_004957710.1, forward strand.
TATTCATTAGGGAGATTGGTCTGTAGTTCTTTTTTTTGGTTGGGTCTTTCTCTGGTTTTGGTATCAGGATAATGCTTGCCTCCAGGAATGAGTTGGGGAGAGTTCCTTCCCTTTCAATTTCATTAAAGAGTTTGAGAAGCATTGGTGTCAAATGTTCCCTAAATTGCTTGTAAAATTCAGCTATGAATCCATCAGGACCCAGGATTTCTTCATTGGCAAGTTTTTAATTACATTCTCAATTTCACTGGCTGATATTGAGTTATTCAGAATTTTTATATCTTCTTCATTCAGCTTTGGTAATTCATATGTATCTAGAAATCTGTCCATTTCCTCTGTGTTTTCCATCCTATGAGAGTAAAGATT
>NW_004957711.1:0-1194 GCF_000276665.1 Chinchilla lanigera
GTGTTCCTGTACGTTCACCTACAGCCTCCGTAGATGGCTCTGGAGGCTGAGAGACTCTCTCTTGCATCAGTGATGTAAGTTCAGTCCCCGTAGCAAGTGGTGCACTCATGGAATGTTCCAGGTCCAAAGGCTGAACCGTGATGGGAGACAGGTTTGGATGCTGAGACTGCACCTCCTCTGGATGTGCAAGTCTCATATCTGGGTGCTCCAGAGGAGAAACTGTAACCTCTTGTAGGGCCACAGAATGGTCACCCTCTATAGTGACTTTAGAACTGAGGGTGAAGCTCAGGTCCAAGGGTTGTACCACAACACTGGGCAATGTTGGAGGCTGAGCTGTAAAATGACCCAGTGGTCTTGGATTTGCCACTCCATGTGGTACTGTATGCTCTCCTTTAGCCTCCATAGATGGTTCTGGAGGCTGAGATGGGGTCTCCTGAAAATTTGGAGAGAGTTGAACCTCTGCAGTAGGTACAGGAGTTATGTGATGTTCCAGATTCACAGCCTGAATGACGACAGGAGTGAGGTTCGGCTCCTGAGCTTGTGCCTGCGTCTGCTCTGGCTGAACAAATGTCACCTCCGCTTGCTTCAAAGGAGAAACTGTGAGCTCCTGCAGGATCACAGCATGTTCAGCCTCTGTAGTGCCTTTAGGACTTAGGGTAAAGCCCATGTCCAAGGGCTGTACCACAACTGTGAGCAATGTTGGAGGCTGAGCTGTATGCTGACCCAGTGGTCTTGGATGTGTCACTCCATGTGGAACTGTATGCTCTCCTATAGCCTCCACAGATGGCTCTCGACGCTGAGATGGGGTCTCCTGAAAATTTGGAGAGCGTTGAACCCCTGCAGTAGGTACAGGAGTTATGTGATGTTCCAGGTTCAGAGCCTGAATGACGACAGAAGTGAGGGTTGGCTGCTGAGCCTGCGCCTGCATCTGCTCTGGCTGTACCAGTGTCACCTCCGGATGCTTCAGGGGAGAAACTGTAACCACAACACTGGGCACTGCTGGAGGTGGAGCTGTATGCTGACCCAGTGGTCTTGGATGTGTCACTCCATGTGGTACTGTATGCTCTCCTATAGCCTCCATAGGTGGCTCTCGAGGCTGAGATGGAGTCTCCCGAAAGTTTGGAAAGAGTTGAACCTCTGCAGTAGGTACAGGAGTTATGTGATGTTCCAGGTTCAGACTCTGAATGACAACAG
>NW_004957712.1:0-1276 GCF_000276665.1 Chinchilla lanigera
GTCCACAATTGCTTTTGCTTCCAAATGAATTTTAGGATTATTTTCTCTAATTCTGTGAGATATACTTCTGGTATTTTGATTGGGATTGCATTAAATCTGTATAATTTTGAAAGTATGACCATTTTCAACATATTGCTTCTTTCTACCCTAGAGCTAGGGTTATCTTTCCATATTCTGATATCTTCTTCAATCTCCTTTTTCAGAGTACTGTAGTTTTCAATGTAAAGGTCTTTTACTTCTTTCCTTAGATTGATTCCTAGGTATTTCATTTTTTGGGGATGCTATTGTGAAACATGTTGGTCCCTAATTTCTCTCTCAGAGAGTTTGTTATTTGTGTACAGAAATGCTACTTTTTCATTAATAAATGTTTATTGAAAAGCAACTGTATTTCCACTCCATGGTGACAAACAAAAAAAAAACACATTGTTTACAAGAGGACTAAAATATGAAATAGTGGTAAATCTCATCACAAAATTTACAAGACCTATATAACAGAAAACTAGAAAACATTACAGAGAAATTGAAGATTTCAAGAAACATTTTAGGGTGAAACACTTGAAGATAATATTTTTCCAAAAACTGATCTAATAATCTAATTCTAATGAAAACTCCAGTTTTTTGGGCAGCAGACTTTTCTTCAATTGATATGAAAATCCAAAAAGATTGAAATCATTAAAACAATTCTGAAAAGGAAGGAGAACTCTGGAAGGCTAACATAACATTATTTCCAGAATTAATAGATCTTATTTATTCTTTCAGCTTCTCACACTAGGGAGAGAATATGATGTTTACACATGTGAATCTGAATTATTTCACTTATGAGTATTGGACTCGAGTTTCATACATTTACCTATAAACGTCTCCAGTTTATCCTTTTTTATAACTGAATTGTATAAAAAGCCCATATCTTTTTTATTCATTTCTTGGTTGATGGGCATTTGGATTGTTTCCAAGATTTTTGTTATTACAAATTGTGCTGCTATAAATATAGGTACACATACATTGCTGTTATATGATGTTTTTAATTCTGGGAAAATACCTAGAAGAGGAATAGCTGGGTCAAATGGGACCTCTAATCCTGTTTTTTGAGAAATCTGCACATTGATTTCCACAGTGGTTACACGAATCAACGTGCCCAACAGTGAAGATGGGTTCCTTCCCCCCACCCCCGCCAGCCTCTCCAACATTTGTTATTGGTTGATTTCTCGATGATAGCCATTCTTTCTGGGGTGAGATGGAATCTCAGTGTTTTAATTTGCATCTGGTGAATGACCAG
>NW_004957713.1:0-1306 GCF_000276665.1 Chinchilla lanigera
TTTTTTTTTTTTTTTTTGTACTACTTCAGTTTCATTGACTGATATTGTATTACTCAGGATTTTTATATCTTCTCTCTTCATGTGCATCTAAGAATCTATCCATTTCTTCTGAATTTTTCATTTTATTAGAGTATAGGTTCTCAAAGTAGTTACCAGTGATCTTCTAGATTTCAGCAGAATTTTTCATTTCTAATTGCATGGATTTGGGTCTTTTCTTTCCTTATTTTGGTATGATTGGCTAAGGGTTTGTGTATTTTGTGCATTTTTTCAAAGAACCAACTCTCTGATTAATTACTTTTTGGTATTTTTTTGAGACAGGGTCTCACTATGCGGTTCAGGGTGGCCTTGAACTCAATTTGTAGCCCACGCTGGCCTTGAACTTGCAATGATCCACCTGCCTCAGGCTCCTGAGTGCTGGTATTACAGGTGTGTGCCACCACACCGGACTCCTGGTTCATATATTTTGTACTTTTTAAGTTTTAATTTCATTAATTTTTTTTCTGATACTTTTAATTCCTTGTATTAGATTTGGGTTTGGATTTTTCTTGTTTTTCTAGGACCTTGAAGTGCGTAAGTAGGTTACTTGAGCTTGCTCTCTTTTTCTTTTTTTTAGTTTTTAATTTTAAAATGAATAGAAAAATAACAAAATAACAACAACATAGACAAAAACAAAACAAAGCAAAAACAATAAAAATGATACAGGGTTTCAACACAAAATGATAAGAATTAACAGTGGTTGTTATATTCCGTATTGTTATCTTCAGCAATGTTGCTCAGATTACCAGATGTAAGAATGCAAGACTGATCAAACAATTAATGAGAATAAAAAATAATTAAAAAATATTGAAAATGATACAGAGCTTCTCTAAACAAGATGGTAGAAATTCAATAATGGTTGTTGTTTTACATATTGTTGTCTTCAAATTAGTTGTTCAGATTATCAGATATAAGCATGCAAAATTGGTGAAAAACAAAATTAAGCATTAACTGTTCCTTTCAATAAACCATTAGTCATCAGGAGTGCAGTGGTCCCAGCTGTCCTTCTGTATACATATATTCCCTTCCTTCTTTCTTTCTTTTCCTCCTTCCCTTCACCCCAGTTGTTCCTTCTTTTGAGCAATTTCTTTACCTTTCATAATATCTATTGTATATTTTGGTTTCTATTTACTCTTTCAGGTTCTTACACTAGGGAGACAATATGATGTTTACACATGTGGGTCTGATTTATTTCACTTATGAGTATGGTCTCTAGTTGCATCCATTTACCTATAAAAGCCTCAAGTTTATCTTTTTAAAATAGCTGAGT
>NW_004957714.1:0-1264 GCF_000276665.1 Chinchilla lanigera
GGATTTGTATTTTTTCTTTCCTTTTTGGGATTGGGTTAGCTAGGTGTTTATCAAGTTTATTTACTCTTTCAAAGAACCAATTCTTTGAGTCATTAATTCTTTGTATTGTTTTCTTAGTCTCCATTGCATTAAATTCTGCTCTAATCTTTATCATTTCCTTTCTTTGGGCTTTGGACTTCACTGGCTCTTCTCTTTCTTGAAGCCTGTTGTGCAGCATAAGGTTGTATCTTTGTGCTCATTCTGTTTTCCTGGTGTGAGAATTTCCTTCTGAGGGTTGCTTTCATTGAATCCTACAGGTTCGAGTAAGTTGTATATGCATTTTCATTTGATTGTAAATATTGTTTAATTTCTTCCTTATTTTCCTCTGTGACTCATTGGTTGTTTAGGGGGTGTTATTTAATTTTGATACTTTTATGGAGAATGAACTCATTGGGTTGAATCAACATTACATATAATTTTATTTGATTTGACAGATCTATTAGAAAATAATATCTACCCAAAAGTCCACCTTCAAATTTCATTTACTGGGAGGAGAATCTCACCTTCCTCCCTTCTCACACTCCCTTCTGCTGTTCCCATCCTTCTTCCCACCCTCCTTCCCTCCTTCCCTCCTTTCCTTCCTCCCTCCCAATCTCCCCCCATGCCGTGCTTCCTCCCTTCCTTCCTTCCTCTGTGGCTCCTTCCATCCCGCCCTCTCAGTCTACATCCTTGTCCCTTGTCTTTCCTCAAATTTCCACCAGTGGGAGGAGGATCCTTCCTCCCTTCTCACTCCCACTCCTGCTATTCCCTTCCTTCCTTCCTTCCTCCCTCCTGCCCTCTGTGCCCCTTCCCTTCTTCCCTCCTCCTTTCTCCTTCTGTCCCTTCCTTCTTCCCTCCCACTGTCTCCCTTGTAGCTTCTCTGCTTTACCTACCTCAAATTTGCACCAGTGGGAGAAGGACCCCTCCTTCTTCCTCCCTCCCAGCCCCCTTCCTTCCATCCTTCCTCCCTCCCTGCCCTCCTTTCTTCCTTCCTCCCTTCCTCCATCACTTCCTTCCTTACTTCCTCCTTCCATCTCTCCCTCCCTCACCCCTTCTCCCTCACTCCTCTCTCCCTCCTAGTTTCCCTCCCTTTTCCAGGCTCAAATTTCCATCAGAGGGAGAAGGACCCCTTTTCCTTCCGTCCTTCCTTCCTTCCTCCCTTCTTTCTCCCCCCTCCCCTTCTCTCCCTCCTAGCTTCCCTCCCTGTTCCTTAATCAAATTTCCATCAGTGGGAGAAGGACCCCTC
>NW_004957715.1:0-1306 GCF_000276665.1 Chinchilla lanigera
GTAGGGTAAGAAATTAACTAATGTACACCAATACTTTTTAAAATGAAGTTTAAATAATTTCTACCTAAGGTAAAAAGAAGCTAACAACAGATTTCTTTTTTTTTTTTTTTTTCCAGTGCCAGGAACTGAACTCATGACCTTGCACTTACCAGGCAGGTGCTGTGCCACTGAGCTCAATCCCCAGCCCCTAACAACAGATTTCTAAACAGCTACATTTAAATTATTTTCTTATTATTTTCTTCTAATAGTAATGTTCTTGGGCATAGCATTAGCATAGTAGACTTTATTGGAAATTTTAAAATGATAGAGAATGAACATTTTCAAAACTTGATCTTTATTCACTATTTCCTTACTATTTAACTTTCTCAATTTCAGAAAGAAAAATGTTTTAATGTAGCTGTATTGGCCAGCTATCCTGTTACTGTCACCAAATATATAGCAACTGCCATTTAAAGAAGAGATTTAATTTGACTCATGGTTTCAGAGTGTTCAGTCCATGGTCAGCTGGTTCCAAGGTAGAATCATCTCTGCAGAAGGGCTTGGTAGAACAAACCTCCTCACTTCATGCTGGCTAGGAAACAGAACACAAGAGAAGAGCACCAGCAAAGGATATACCCTTTAAAAACACCCCTCAGTGACCACCCACCTTAACTGGGACCTACTTCCTAACATCACACTCAGCTATGAACACCAGTGGGTTGTTACACTGATGAGAATAATCTCCATGATCCAATCACCTCTCCAAGAGTCTCTTAACCCAATCAAGTTGACAATAAAAATTAACTGCCACAAGTCCATCCTTTGGCAGTTTGACACCCAATCACATCTCTTTAAACCATGTATAATTTCCAAGTAAACACAGTAAAGTCATAATTCTGCTGAACATGACAATACTATCCTGCCTACAACTGAAAATTGGATAATTTCTTCCCCAAGTCTCAACACTTCCAGAATTTCTCAAAAGGCTAAATCAAAGTCTCCTCTGATACTCAAGGCAAACCATAGCTGTGAAGCTGTAAATACAAGAAAGCAAATTACTTAATCCCCAAATTCAATGGCATGGATAAATAGTCCCACTCCAAAGAGAAAGAATAGAAAGGCAAAAAAGGATAGGACTAAAGCAAGTCTGAAACCCAGCAGAGCAAACATTAAATCCTGTAGCTCCAGATCTAGCACCTGGGACACATAATGCATGAGATGTGAGCTCCAGAGGGCTTGGACTACTCTATCCCTATGGCCTTTCTGGTTGAAGTACTCATATGGTCTCTCTCTCTCTCTCTCTCTCTCTCTCTCTCTCTCTCTCTCT
>NW_004957716.1:0-1306 GCF_000276665.1 Chinchilla lanigera
AAATCAGGAACAAGACAAGGATGCCCACTGTCACCATCCCTGTTACACATAGTTCTGGAAACATTAGCCAGAGTAATTAGAAAAGAGAGAGATATAAAAGGAATAAGGACGCAAAAGGAAGAAGTGAAATTAATATTATTTGCAGATGACATGATAATCTACATGGAAGACCCCAAAAACTCCACCAAAAGACTCCTAGAATTAATCAACAAATTCAGTAGTGTAGCTCTTTACAAAGTCAATACTCAAAAATCAGTAGCATTCCTATACACAAACAACAAACACACTGAGAGAGAAATTAAGGAAAGCATACCTTTCAGAATAGCAACCAAAAAATTAAAATATGTAGGAATCAATCTACCAAAAGAAGTGAAAGACCTTCACAGTGAAAATTACTGTACTCTGAGAAAGGAGATTGAAGAAGATTTCGGGAATTGGAAAGATATTTCTGCTCATGGATTGGAAGAACCAACATTGTGAAAATGGCCATACTCCCAAAATTGTTGTACAGATTCAATGCAATCCCAAATAAAATACCATTAGTATACCTCACAGATGTGCAGAAAACATTCCTAAAATTCATCTGGAGCCAGAAGAGACTCAGCATAGCAAAAGGTATCCTGGGCAAGAAAGGCAAGTCAGGTGAAACCACAATCCCTGACCTGAAATTATACTACAAATCCACTGTGTTAAAATCAGCATGGTACTGGCAAAAAAAAACAGAACTGAAAAATCAGTGGAACAGGTTAGAAGATGCAGACACAGCTACAAACACACTCAGCTGTGTTATTTTTGACAAAGGGGCCAAACATGTTCACTGGAAGAAAGATAGCCTCTTTAATAAATTGTGCTGGAAAAAACTGCCTCACCACATGTCGAAGACTCAATTTAGACCCATGTCTATCACCATGCACCAAACTCAAATCAAAATGAATCAAAGATTTAAATATTGAAACAGAAACACTAAATCTACTGGAAGAGAAAGTAGGTAAAAATCTTGAAGACATAGGGGTAGGCAAAGAGTTCATGAACAAAAACAAAATTGCACAGGAAATATTTCAAAGAATTGACAACTGGGATCTCATCTTATTGAAAAGTTTTTGCACATCTAGAGAAATCTGCAACAGAGTTCAAATAAAACCCACAGATTGGGAAAAAATTTTAGCTGATTGTCCCTCAGACAAATGACTTCTATCTAGAACATATAAAGAGCTACAACAAATCAGCCCCCTTAAATTTAAAGACCCAATCCAAAAATGGGCATCTGAGATGAATACACACTTCTCAAATAAAGAAATACAAATGG
>NW_004957717.1:0-1267 GCF_000276665.1 Chinchilla lanigera
TGTTTTGCATGAATTTTGTATTTCACATAAATATACCTGTTTATTTATTTATTTATTTATTTATTTTTTTTGGTTTTTCTCCGGTACCGGGAACCAAACTCAGGACCTTGCACTTGCCAGCAGGCGCTTTTGCCGCTGAGCTAAATCCCCAGCCCCAGATAAAGATTTATAAATGGCAAATAAATGCATGAAAAAGTGTTCAACATTATTAGTCATTTGAGAAATGCAAATTAAAACAACACTGAGATTCTATCTCACCTCACAAAGAATGGCTGTTATCAAGAAATCAACCAATAACAAATGCTAGGGGGGCTGTGGGGATAGAGGAACACTTCTCCACTGCTGGTGGGATAGTGGTCTGGTGCAAACACTGTGGAAATCAGTCTGGAGATTCCTCAGTAAACTAGGATTAGGGGTTGCATTCAACCCAGCTGTTCCCTTTTTGGGTATTTTTCAAGAAGAGCAGAAAACATCATACCATAGCAATATATGTGCACCCATGTTTATAGCAACACAATTTGTCAGAGGTAAATCTTGGAAACAACCCAGATGCCCACCAATGGAGGGATGGATAAAAGTGGTATTTTTATAAAATGAAGTACTACTCAGCTATAAAAGTAAGCTAGAGGCTTTTATAGGTAAATGGATGCAACTAGAGACCATACTCATAAATTAAATAAATCAGACTCATATGTGTACACATTGTATTGCCTCCCCAGTATAAGAACCTGAAAGAATAAATAAAATCTGAAATGTACACTAGATACTGTGAAAGAGAAAGAAACTGCTCATAAGGAAAGAACAAGTGATATGATGGAAAAGAGAAAAAATAAACAAAGGAAAAAAAATATACATATATACACACGGTATCTAAGGTGATTATACTAAGTTCCTGGTTTATTGAAGGGAACAAAGTTTAATTGTTTGATCAATCTTACATGCCTAGATCTGGTTATCTGAGTAACCACTTTGAAGATAACAATTTATAATACAATAACTGTTGTTAATTTCCTATCACTTTCTTTTGAATTTCTGTATCATTTTTATGTTGTTTTGTTTATTTGTTTATGTCCTTGTTTTTGTTACTTTGTTTTTGTTCTTTTCTCTTTAAAATAAAAAAGTAATGGCATTTTTAAAAGAAAGATATTACAGCTATGTTAATAAATATTCATGTAACTTTCTCTGTATTGAAGTTATATCTTTTTTATTTTAAAGAGAATAAAAAGTTAAAAATTATACAGCATTTCAAAACAAGATGATAAGAAGC
>NW_004957718.1:0-1262 GCF_000276665.1 Chinchilla lanigera
CTATGCAGTTTAGGCTGGCCTTGACCTCACTTTGTAGCCCAGGCTGGTCTTAAACTCACAGCGATCCTCCTGCCTCCTCCTCCCAAGTAGCGGGATTACAGGGGTGCACCACCATGCCTGGCATCTTCACGGAAATTCTCTAAGTTACTCCCTTCAAGTGCATTTTTTTTTTTTTTTTTTTTTTTTTTTGCTTAGAGAAGTCACCGCTGACTACTGTGCACAGAGTCCTTCCTAGTGCATGCTATGGTTACCACTGACTCTTATTAGTACTGCAGCTTCCATAAAGACTAGCAAAGAGCTGGGGATATAGCTCAGCAGCACAAGTGCCTGCCTGGCAAGCACAAGGTCCTGAGTTCAATACCTGATACCAAAAAGAAAAGACCAGCAAAGAGCAGGGTCTCAAAAAACAGCAGGTAAGCCAAGTGTGGTGGCACACACCTGTAATTCCAGCACTCAGGAGGCTGAGGCAGCAGAAGTGCTGCAAGTTTGAGGCCAGCCTGGGCTACATAGCCAGACCCTGTCTCACACGCACACACAAAACAAAAACCTCTGAAAAAACAGAAACAAAAAAACCCAGCCGGAAATGAAAGGCTTAGTGAACAGTTCGATGAAGTAGAAAATGGAAAGGTAGTATGATGTCACTGTATTACTTTTCTTCTTTGTCAAATACTTATTTAGGCCATAGAGCTATTGCCTATTGAAGGGAAGACAGGAAAACTGAACCCGCAAATGGCTGTATCTTGTGGGATCTTTTGGACAAGGGAGTCCTTATGTTTTCATTAAACAGGGCAGTGATCTGTAGAGGGCAGAAATAGCAGCTCAGTGATACAGTGAATACTTGGCATATGCAAAGCCCTAGGTTCCTTCCCTGTGAAGCTTGCAGTGGTGAAAACCAGCAGACACAGCCTTAGGTTGGCAGCGAAGGTCCACACGCCCACATCACCAGCAGTGGGCCCCAACAAAGGGCGCCGCATAGGGCAGCCTCCTCTGTCATGCCCTTTTGGGGATGAGTGGGTGAAGGGTTAGTGATCAGGACTGTAATCTCAGCACTCAGGAAGCCAAGGTAGGAAGATTGCTGTGAGTTCAAGCCCAGCGTGGGCTACAAAGTGAGTTTAAGGCCAGCCTGAAATGTGTAGTGAAACCCTGTCTCAGAAAAGACCCCCTCCAAATTCTCATTTTATGTCCCGCTTTTGCAATTATTATTAACAAATGTTTTCTCATGTACTACAGACTCCTTAGAAACTTTCAGTGGCTATATAATG
>NW_004957719.1:0-1264 GCF_000276665.1 Chinchilla lanigera
GAGTTTCTGTGGCTGAGCCATGAGCACTGATAATTTTGAAACTCTTGGATACCCCTTCACATCCATTTGGATGACTGTTATAAAAACAAAACAAATGGAAACAGAAAATAACAAGTGCTGGCAAGGATGTGGAGAAGTTAGAACCCTTGTGAATTGCTGGTGAGAATGTAAAATAGTGCAGTTACTTTGGGAAACAGTAGAACAGTGATGCTGAACCTTTTGGAGCTTTCAAAGATAACAAACAGTCAGCTGTACAACATGTGTCATAGGTTCACCTCCACTGGCATAATAGTTCTTTGACAAATTAAACAGGATGAGTATATGAACCAGTAAATCTACTTACAGCTATGTACTCAAAGGAACTGAAAACGGAGAACAGAACAGATACCTTATACCAATGTTCATAGCAATATTATTAATAATAGCCAAACTGATGTGTTCATCAGTAAATGGATAAACAAAATATGGTACACATCTATTATGGAATATTATGTAGCAATAGTAGAGAATGTATGTTATGTTGTGGATGGACTTTCAAAATATCATGTGAAGTAAAATAATAATAGATGTGAAAAACACAACTATTATATGATTCCAGGTATATCAGATAGCTGAAGCTGTAAAGGTCACAGAGACAGGAAATAGAAGGGAGGTTCCCAGAGGGTGAGGAGAGGAGGAACAGAAGGTCACTGCTAAATATCTATGGAATCTCAACTGGGATAGATGAAAAAGTTCTGCAGATGGCCAGTGGTGATGGCTACACAACAGTATGAATGTACTGAATATCACTGAATTGTGCACTTAAAATTGTCAAAATTTGTAATGTCTATTTTATCATCAAAATAAAACAAATATAATCCCTAAAAGGAATAAGGGTAGGAAAGGAAGAAGTAAAACTATCACTATTTGCAGATGACATGATACTTTACATGGAAGATCCCAAAAACTCCACAAGAAGACTCCTTGAATTAATCAACAAATTCAGCAGTGTAGCTGGATACAAAGTCAACACCCAAAAATCGATAGCATTCCTATACACAAACAACGAACAGACTGAGAGAGAAATTAAGGACACCACATCTTTCACAATAACACCCAAGAAATTGAAATACTTAGGAATCAATCTAACAAAAGAAGTAAAAGAACTATTCAGTGAAAACTACAGTACTCTGAAAAAAGAGATTGAAGATTTCAGTAAATGGAAAAAATCCCTTGTTTATGGATAGGAAGAACCAGCATTGTGAAAATGGCCATACTCCCAAAA
>NW_004957720.1:0-1302 GCF_000276665.1 Chinchilla lanigera
GTCCTGTGCTAACTGCCCCACTGTTTTTGTGAGATGTGCATTACGACCCGCTGCCTATAAATTAAAAACTGAATTTGAGAAGATGGAGCTGGCAAATCTGTTTCACAGCTTGCTGCTCTCCACTGAACTGAACCATACTATACCTAAGGTTGAGTATGCTTTGCAAAAGGAAGGATTCAATTAATACTTTAAATTTGAATTAATGGATGTTCCAGGGCTATAGTTTATAACTTATTGCAGAAAAGTAATTTCTGAAGGGTTTTTAAAAAGTATTCTAAGGAGTTTAAGAAATATTTATAAAATCCAGAAATTTACCTGGCTTTGACAAGAAAGACTGAAATTATTTTAAAACACAAAAACTTACTGGAATTTATATTATTAAAATGTGAGGCAGTGTGGTACAGTAAAAGGAAAGATCCTAGAGAAGATAACCTTCCTCAGCCTCAACACTCTGCTCAATAAGGCTGTAACAGCACCACCAGTCAGCTCAGGGGTGCCTCGGAGCATCATTTTAAGAATGAAACAGCTGGGCAAGGTGACACACACCTCTAATCCCAGCACTCTGGGAGGCTGAGGCAGAAAGATGGCAAGTTTAAGCCCACCTTGGGCCAGTTGGTAACTCAGTGAGACCATGTTTCCAAATTAAAAAGGGGCAGGGGATGTACCCCAGTGTGAAGGCCCTGGGTTCAATGCCCAGTGTCACACACACAAAAAAACAAGAAATAGTACATGGGCAAAGAATCAACAACTATGAACCACTGAATATAATTACTATGATAACGAAAGCCCTAAAATAAGGAACCATTTCTTCACAACAAGAAAACAAAGTGACGTTTCCAGCCATCAATGATGTCCAGAAGCCACACTGCCCAGGATATTTGTTAAACAAAAACTCAAATCTTGGACCATGAATCTTAAAACACGATGTATAAAAGAACTTCATACTTAAGCAAATTAAATTTCAGATTATAATATATTTTTAATAAAATAGCATCAAAGTCTCTTATAAATAATCCAATCAATAATTATCACTAGACTGGGGACATAGCTCAGTGGCACAAGCGTCTACATGGCAAGCACAAGGTTCTGAGTTCAATTCCCAGTACCAAAAAAAAAAAAAAAATAGACATGAGCTTTTCTCAGGCATGGTAGTGATGCCATTAATCCTAGCACTTGGGAGGCTGAGGCAGGAGGATCACTGTGAGCTCGAGGCTAGCCTGGGCTACACAGTTAGTTCAGGAGCAGCTGAGCTATACAGAGAGACCCTGTCTCAAAAAACAAAACAAACAAAAAATCATTATC
>NW_004957721.1:0-1294 GCF_000276665.1 Chinchilla lanigera
GCGCTTTGCCGCTGAGCTAAATCCCCAGTCCCATTGTGCAACTTCTAGAACACCGTATAAGTTGAATTGTATAGTATGTGCTCTTTGTGTATGTATTCTTTGACTTGTAATTTCGAGATTGACCTGTGTAGGTCATTGCTGTGTGTGTGTGTGTGTTTTACTGGGGATTGAAGCCAGGGTCCTGCACATGCTATCACACCTGTTACCTCCTAGCCCTTTTTCTTTTTCTTTTTTTTTTTTTTTGGTTCCAGGAATCAAACTCAGGACCTTGCGCTTGCCAGGCAGGCAGTATATCCACTGAGCTAAATATCCGGCCCCTTCTCCTAGCCCTTTTTAAAATTTCATTTTGAGACAGGGTCTTGCTGGGTTGCCCAGGCTGTCCTTAACTTTTGATCTTTCTGCCTGAGTCTCCCAAGTAGCTAGAATTGCAGGCCTACTGACCTGTGCCATTTTACCTGGTTTCTCATTTCTTTTTATTGCTTAGTGGTATGCCAGTGTTTGGATATATTGCAATTTATGAATTTTATCTCATGATGCATGGTGGCATTTGAATTATTTCCAGTTTTGGATAAAGCTGCTATGAACTTTTGTATGGACATGTACTTTCTTTTCTCTGTATTGAGATCATGTGGCAGGAACATATTTAACTTTTTTTTTTTTGAGACAGGGTCTCACTAGGCAGTTCACGTTGGCCTTGAGTTCACTTTGTAGCCTAGGTTGGTCTTGAACTCACAGTGATCCTCCTGCCTCAGCCTGTCAAGTGCTGAGATTATAGGCATTCGCCACTATGCCCGGTTTAACCTTTTTCTTTTTTTTTTTTTGTTTGGTTTTTCTCCGGTACCGGGAACTGAACTCACGACCTTGCGCTTGCCAGGCAGGCGCTTTGCCGCTGAGCTAAATCCCCAGCCCCGTGGTTTAACCTTTTTCTGTACTGGGACTTAAACCCAGGACCTCGCACTTGCCAGGCAGGTGCTGTGCTGTTAACTTTTTAATACATGGCTTAAGTTTAATGTTGACTGATGCTAGACTGTATGTCATATACAAAATTCTGACATTAAACTGTTTTATTTTTTTTAAACTGTTTTAATTGTATATTTTTAAAATATATTTTAAAGATTTTTATTAGTACCTGTGTGCAGTAATGGTTGTATTCCTTGGGTGGAGTTGGATACGTGTACATATCACGTCTTAATTTCTGTTTTCATCCTCTACCCTAACCCTAACCCTAACCCTAACCCTAACCCTAACCCTAACCCTAACCCTAACCCTAACCCTAACCCTAACCCTAACCCTA
>NW_004957722.1:0-1302 GCF_000276665.1 Chinchilla lanigera
CCAGCCTGGTCTACAAAGTGAACTCAAAGCCAGCCTGAACTGCACAGTGAGACCCTGTCTCAAAAAGACCCCAAAAACCACCAAAAAGTGTGGCTGTGTTGTCTGAAGTTTTGGTGATCTTGCTGGGTGGTGTCTGCTAGGTGGCAGACGGAATGAATGGCCTGAGGGTTTGAGCCGACCGTGGTGCTCCTTTCTTCCCGAGGGGCGGGTGGTCGGGGTGACATTGCGTCTCTCCAGGTCACTGAGTCCTTGCTCAGGCCTGTATCCACGTGTCTCTGTGTCCCAGGACGATGTTACGGCTCAGGCGTGCAGACTAGACTTGAGAGTCTTCGCTGGGAATTCCACCCTCTTGTGAGCTGAGGTGTCTCTTAGCCAGTTTCTTGTTGCTGGGAAACAGTCCCCAAGACCTGCACATTACGGGAGGCGAGGTTCATTTTGGCTCATGGTTGCAGAGGGTGCAGTCCATGGCCAGCTGCCCCAAGGAAGGAGCATCGTGGCGGATGGGCGTGGGGGAGGAAAGACGCTCACATCATGGCACCGGGAAGCAGAAAGAGAAGGGAGGAGCCGGGGACAAGAACTCGCCCTTCCAGGTCACACCCAGTGACCACCTCCAGCCAGGTCCTGCCTCCTATAGCACAGTCAGCCGGGAGCTCATCCATGATGGATCCACCGAGGAGCACAGCGCCCCGTGATCCGGTCACCTTCCAGATATATGAGATTTGGGGGGGACATTTTAGATCTAAACCCTAACCCCTCGTCTGCCCTAAAAAGACATCCAGACGTCCCCACCCCAGGTTCCTGCGAGTGGGACCCGGATCAGAAGGGAGTTCTTGCCGGACGTGATAAAGGTCCAGGCTTGCTGGAGGTCACCTTGTGGGGGCGCTGGCCTTTAGCACATGGCAGCCGCATCCTCAGGGGGTGACGCAGGACATAGGACAGACCCAGGAGACTCGGCAGAGAGCCGGTCACCAGGAGAGGGTCGCTGTGAGTCGTGCCGTTCCCCAGCTCACATGCCGCGAGCCCCGGACGCCAGGACCTTGGGATGTGAGAGCAGTTAGAAGGTCGTGCTGTGTGTGAGATACGCGTGCTCCAATATCCGGGGTTCACTCTCGGTCTCTGCTGGACGTCCGCAAAGCATAGGTGAGGTGCGTGAATTCTCTGCTGCTGCCGTTAGTGACTGTTTCTTTCCTCTCCTTTCTTTCTTTCTTTCTTTCTTTCTTTCTTTCTTTCTTTCTTTCTTTCACTGCTTGCTTTGGTGACTTTCTTTCCTCCCTCCCTCCCTTCCTTCCTTCCTTCCTTCCT
>NW_004957723.1:0-1302 GCF_000276665.1 Chinchilla lanigera
CAGTGGCTGATTGCGCTCTCACCTGCGATTCTGTGTGCATGGATGTGTGCTGCAACAGAGGCCTCACACCTTCCCTTGTTAAGTCACACGTAAGACCCCAACAGTGGCACAGCCAGGCAGGCATCACAATGGTCTCTCTCCGAGGGGACCCGCCCTATTCTCTGTTGTGCCATCATTCAAGGGTACACAAAAGACATGTAGGAAGTCAGACTGGGGAATCTCTGACTTTGCATCTCAAAGAAAAAGAAAAAGAGAAAAAAAAAGGAGCCCATTCTTCCTGAGAATTCTGCCTTAGCACCCTTGCTGGCCTCCACAGTTGTGGCCAACACTTATAGCTTCACTCCCTGCTCCCATCTCATGTACTACAGGCAACTGAACTGCTTGCAGCTAGTCATTGCCTGCATGCAGCCATAGAGCCCACACATCCCCTAAAAAAACCTTCTGTTCTATGGCTATGCTCATCCTGGTCAGATGGCATCATGGAAAGCCCACCCACGATGACTGTCAGCAATTCTTTCTCAGGTCCACATTTGACAGTGGTAAGCACCACCCAGACCCGCTATTTATTTTTGGATTGAGATATACTGTTTGGACACTGTAGTTTTATGAACGGATAAGGAAGATTTTCCTTATCTCTAAGTTTAAAAACATTCTATACAATAGTTTTTAAAGGAGAATTTTGTTGTCATCTCTTTCTACCCATCTAACCCCAGTAAATTTCTGATGTATAAGGAATGTAAATAAGAATCTAAATCTCAGAGCTGGGATATACACAACACAATGGGACTCAGGTTTACATGTGGCCACCTTTTCTTTAGGAGTCACCCCAAATCAAATATTTCAACAGTCAGCAATGTTTGCTGATGGGGGAAACTGGACCAATACATCCCCAGTGGGTTGTTTTGTTTTGTTTGGGTTTGGGTTCTTTTGTTTTGTTTGGTTTTGCTTTGTTTTACTTTGCTCGCTTTGGTTTGTTTTTGTTCTTCTTGTTTTTATTTTGCTATGGTTTTTATTTTCCTTTTTCTTTATGACAAGGCCTTGCTTGCTAACTACATCAGGCTGGCCCTGAACTCACATTGTAGCAAAGTCCATCTCTAACTCAGTGATATTCGTGCTTCAACCTCCCAAGTCCTGGCATTACAGAAATATGCCATCTCACCCAGGTAACGATGCAACCTTTCATGAAAGTAAAGTTTTACAACTCTGCTTTTCCTCACCTCCATTTTATCTGTCCATATGATTTCTATCCTACTTCAGCAAGTATTGGGTTCAAGGGAACAGAATGAGGAATCACAGAACATG
>NW_004957724.1:0-1300 GCF_000276665.1 Chinchilla lanigera
GGCCTACCTGGCTCTTTGCGCGCTTTTCGGCTGGGAATCGCGGTGGTATGAGTCCGGCCCACTCTCGGACCCAGGAGTCCTGCCGCTCCCGGAGAACTCGCTGCCTGGGTGCAGGAAGATATTTTTCTATAAAGGAAACAAAGGCTTATGACAAAGTTCAGTAAAGTAGCATGAAAAAAGAGATAGACCAAAGGATAAATGGTACCAAGTAGAAAGTGAGAAACAGACTCACAGGAATATAGGCTTTGGCATGGTAGAGTCCTAGAAAAAGGAAAAGTCATGCAAAGAATGTTCTCGAGTAATTATCCATTGGGAAACATTAAAATCAATCTTTTCCTCACTTCACGTATAAAATTTGTTTCATATGGATTAAAGTTCTAAGAGTGAAAGGCAAAGCACTTAAACTTATAGAATGATTAATAGGATAGTTCTACAACCTTGAAGTAGGCAAGAACTTTTATTTTTTATGTACACACAAAAAACAATAATCTTTTTTGAAAGTCGTAAATTCATCACATTAAGCTTTTGTCAGCCAAAAAGTAACAAAATGAAAAATCAAGCCATAAGTTGAGAGAATCAACTTATAACACTAAATATCTAAAATATATAAAGATATTCTAAAAACCAGAAAGACAACCCGGTAGAAAAATGGCCATAAAGAATAGACCCTTCACAGAGGGGAAATATAAATGGCTAATAAACATTCAAAATTGCTCAATGTCTTTATTAATCAGAGAAGTACCAAGTAAAATCAGAATGAAGTATCATTTTAAAGTCATGACAATGAAAAAAATCAGTAAGTCTAACAATACCTGCTCAGAGAATGGGCTGGAGTCCAACAGTGCTGAGTGTGGAAGTATTAGAGAACAGTACAAACCCTTACACTGATGGGGGCATGGAAATGAGACCCTCAGGAAACAATTTAGTACATATACTTATTTTCCATTCTAGAGAATGAAGCCAGGGCCCCCACACTGAGCTCCATCCCTAGCCCTATCTTTATTTTTTACTTTGAGAAAGGATCACAGGTGTGCACCACCAAGCCTGAGCATGAAAGTTTAAAATCTATTTAGAGTAAAAAAAGAAGGAGAAGAAAAAGAAGTGCTCTTTGTCTCAATTGCATTGATTTCTGCCCTAATCTTTATAATCTCCTTCCTTCTTTGGGCTTTGGGCCTGACCTGTTCTTCTTTTTCTAATAGTTTGAGATGTAGCATTAGGCTACTTATTTGTTCTCTTTCTGTTTTCCTTATGTGTGAATTCACTGCTATAAATTTACCTCTGAGGACTGCTTTCATTGCAT
>NW_004957725.1:0-1300 GCF_000276665.1 Chinchilla lanigera
TTATGTAACTCATATTCCTATCTGATCATTACAAGCTAAGTGACTATCCTTGTAATCCTATAGATTGATTATTGCTTGACTCACATTGTGCCCATTTTTTTTTTTTTTTTTTTTTTTTAATTCCTTTGCAATACTAAGGATCAAACCCAGAGTGTGCTTGCGTGGTAGGCAAGCACGCTACCACCTAGCTACATTCTGAGCCCCCAAAAACATGGATTTAAGAAGCTTGACTCGGGGTTGGGGATTTAGCTCAGCGGCATAGCGCCTGCCTGGCAAGCGAAAAGTCATGAGTTCGATTCCCGGTACGGGAAAAATAGATAAATAAATAAATAAGTAAATAAATAAAATGAGAAGCTTGACTTATCTGAGAGATATGTTTTCCTCATCTATTTTTATTAACCAAATGTGTGATAGCTTATCTGTTAGTCCCTAAGGGTCAGCATTTTATTCATTTATTTTTGGTACCGGGAATCGAATTCAGGACCTCGCACTTGCCAAGCATGTACTGCGCCGCTGAGCTATATCCCGGTTCCCCAGGATCAGCATTTTAAAGAGCAGACGCTCCCCTCCCCTCAAGGAGTTTCCAGTTACAGAATCAGACATTGTGGAACAAATAACAGGGCCAGGGATTTAGCTCAGCGGCACAAGCGCCTGTCTGCCAAGCTCAAGGTCCTGAGCTCGATTCCGAGTTCCAAAAAAACAAAAACAAAACAAAACAAAAAGACGAAACGCCGCCCAAATACATCCCCTGCGGGAGGTTACCGCTCGTCCCTGCAACCCTCCCCCCCACGCATGCGCAAAGCTCTGTTCCAACCCCTCAGTTGATTGGCTGGAGGGGACCAGCTTCCAGGCCTCAACCAATGACGCTTGGGCTTGGTTTGGACCCGGACAGGCGGTTGAGGTGGTGTAACCGCCATGCTGAGCTGCGATGGCGGGCGCTGCCGGCCGTTTTCGAGGCCGACCATGGGGACGGTTTCCACTTGCCCTGCCGGTGGGCAGGGTGAGTACACGGGGTAGAAACAGACCCTGTTTTTCACAGTGAGGCGTTTCCCTCGGCCCTGCTCCTAGGAGAAGGGAAGGGAGTCCTAATAGGTAGTGTTCCTTAAGTCAGGCCCGCGCCCCAGCCCCGAACTTGCGGCCGTCCCGCCTTAAGGCCGCGTGGAGTTTGCCGGGGCCCTGCCCGCCCTTCTCCGTGCCGCGCCGGGCCTCAGCTTCGTCCTTAGCAGGTCTTGCTTCGCGGATGGTAGCTGTTAGGGTGGATGGAGGGGGCTGTAGAATCTTAGTCCTTATTTTTGTTTTG
>NW_004957726.1:0-1184 GCF_000276665.1 Chinchilla lanigera
ATTTCTTCTAGATTATACAAGTTGTGGCAAATAAGTTTCATTTTGGTCTTACCTGATCCTCTATGTCTCTGTAGTATTAGTTGTTATATTTGCTCTTTCATTTCACATTTTATTTATTTTACCCTACTTCTCTTAGTCAAAGGGTTTCATCTGTCTCATCTGTCCTAGATATTTTATTTTTGAAATTCATTTTTAGTACACATTTGCATTACTTTTTGGGAGTTGGGACATGTACATAACACATCTTAATTCCTCTTTTCATCCCATTTTTCTTCCCTTTCTTGTGCCCCCATTCCTTCAATCTCCGTAGCACTTGAGAATAATCTGTCTCCCTTTTGGTTTTTCTTTCCTTTTGCTCTTTGTTTATATTTTGCAGTCTCAAATAAGAAAAACCATGCAATATTTAAGCTTTTTGTATGCCTGATATTGCTTAACATTCTGGCCTTAAGGTACACTAATGACCGACAAATAGGTCGTTTATCTTTAACACAGAATAATTTTCCATTGTGTGTAAATACTCCCTTTTCACAATCCATTTATCTGTCAGTGGTCACATAAGCTGCTTCCAATTTAATCTATGTCTAGTGTATTTAACAAGCTCAAGAAATTAGACATCCCTCAAGTAACAGACCTAATCTTCTCTTTTTCATAAATGTATTTCCTTTCCTTTATTATTCTAACTCTCTAACACCTACTCTTTCCTCTCTCACTCTGTACTTTTGTCTGTTTTAAAGCTATGATAAGATTTTCTTTCCTTTTTATATTCATCTTGTCTCCAAGTATTTAACAAATCATATGATTGTGATAAATTTTAAATGTAAGAATGTAACCTATTGCATATCAAAATAACACTAAGAGGAATGAATAGCTCAACAACAAAATGATGGGACCGATTATCCATTCTGTAGAAATAGTTTTTCTGGGTTCTGTTCTCTGGGAGACTATTGCACCTTAACATTAGGAAATATGATTTCATTATACCAATTAATGGATTAAAGAGATGTCAATACATGTAGGATACAGCTTGACATGACCACACCAGTTTTGACCACACAGACAATTTTGCTTGCCAGGTAATGCTGGCACATTTGAAATCTCTTTGCAAAGGCAAAGTCATTAGAGATCAAAAGTTTTCAACTTCTATGAATGCCTGGAGCGTTTGTTAGCTGATATTTTGTTTCCTC
>NW_004957727.1:0-1260 GCF_000276665.1 Chinchilla lanigera
TGACTGATATACCATCTCACCCCAGAAAGAATGGCTATCTATCATCAAGAAATCAACCAATAACAAATGCTGGAGGAGCTGTGGGGAGAAAGGAACCCTTCTCCACTGCTGGTGGGAGTGTTGATTGGTGAAACCACTGTAGAAATCAGTTTGGAGGGGCTGGGGATTTAGCTCAGCGGCAAAAAGCACCTGTCTGGCAAGCGCAAGGTCGTGAGTTCGGTTCCCAGTACCGGAGAAAAACCAAAAAAAAAAGAAATCAGTTTGGAGATTCCTCAGAAAACCAGGATTGGAAGTCCCACCTAACCCAGCTATTCCTGTTCTGGGTAATTTCCCAAAAGAATTAAAAACATCATACCACAGTGATATATGTGCACCCATGTTTATAGCAGCACAATTTGTCACAGCTAAATGTTGGAAACAACACAAATGCCCATCAACTGAGGCATGGATAAAAAGCACGTGGTATGTTTATATAATGTAGTACTACTCAGCTATAAAAAAAGATAAACTTGAGCCTTTTGTAGGTAAATGGATGTAACTAGAGACCATATTCATAAGTGAAATAAATCGGACCCACATGTGTAAACATCATATTGTCTCCCTGGTGTAGGAACTTGAAAGAATAAGTAAAACTCAGAAGGTACAATAGATGATAGGAAAGGGAAAGAAATTGCTTGAAGGAATGACTGGGATGGGGCAAAGGAGAAAAAAGCAAGGCAAAATATAAATAAAAAAAAATATATATATATACATGGATAGCTGGGATGACTGTACTGCTGATGTCTAATGGCATATTGAAAGGAACAGTTAATGCTTAAAGTTAGTTATGTTCTGACCAATTTTGCATGCTTGCATCTGGTAATCTGAGCAACGATTTGAAGCTAACAATATGCAATGGAACAACAATGGTGGAGTCCTACCATCCTGTCTAGTGCAACTCTGTATTATCTCTAATGTTTTAGCTGATAAAAATTATTTTCTTATTCTCTTCAATGGTTTGAACAATCTTCCATTCTTACATCTGGTAATCTGAGCAACGTAGTTGAAGATAATAATGTGTAATACAACAACCAGTGTATCATTTTGTCTTGAAACCCTGTATCACTTTCAATGTTCTTGCTTTGTTTTGTTTGTGTCTGTGATGTTGGTATGCTGCTATTTTTTTTTCTCATTTACTACTCTCTTTAAAATAAAAAAAAAGAGGGGCAAAGGATGTGGTAGTGAAGGCAGATGGAATTATAATGCTGTAAGATGAAGGGT
>NW_004957728.1:0-1288 GCF_000276665.1 Chinchilla lanigera
TTTCTTTCTTTCTTTCTTTTTCTTTCTTTCTTTCTTTCTTTCTTTCTTTCTTTCTTTCTTTCTTTCTTTCTTTCTTTCTTTCTTTCTTTCTTTCTCTACCTACCTATCTATAGCTTTCTTGTTACTCGGATAAATTACCTGACACCTGCTAGTAACAGAGGAAATGGCTTGTTTGGCTCCCAGTTCAGAGGTTTGTTCCCACGGCAGCTCCAAGTCAGAGCCATTATGGTGGAAGCATGTGACAGGACGAAACAGTTTTGTCCCTGGTGATCAGAAAGCTGTTCTCTTTTTTTAAATGATTGTTCAATATAATTTGTAACAATTTCTTAATTAATCATTCACTACATTAGGAACTGTTTCATATTTACACTAATTTTTCTTCAGTGTACACTGGAGCTCTAGTCCACTTTCCCTTTTTGTAGTACTGGCATTATATATATTATATTTATAAGTTACAAAACATACATTTTATAGTGCTGCTTCATATATTTACATAATTTTTTTACTGTTTTCAAGATTATCTCCTTGTCCTTGGCTTGGAGCTTTTTCTATTACATACTTGTTTGTGAACTTTTTTGCATCTGTCCTCAAAAGGTTGGAACACATTCAGCTATTTTAAAAATATACTTTCTGCTCTTCTTTTCTTCTGTGCTCTTACTCTTAGTAAATATAAATTGGTGCATTTAATGGTGTCTCATATTTGGGACTTTATACAAGTTTCTTGCCCTTTTATTTCTTCTCTAGTCTTGAATACATATTCATTTTGATTTTCTTTCCAGTTCACAACTTCTGCTAGTTTAATCTACTATTAATCTCTTATAATAATCCTTGGATTTGTTGTTTTGCCTTTTACTTCCAGTATTTCCATATTTGTTTCTTCATGGTTGTTATTTTGTTATTTTTTTCTTTTCTATTTAAAATAAAAAAATAAATAAATGTTTTCATTAGTATCTTTCTGATCTGTTATTTTCATCATATGTTGCTTCTTTAATCATAGATTTTTTTCTTTTGGAAATACTCATAATCAGAACTTTAAAGTCTTTGTTACATATGAGATTTTACCAACCTCACAGACAGCTCCAATTGTCTACTGCAACCTACTTTTAGATGTATGGGTTATACATTCTGGTTTTATGTCTACTAAATTTTTATAATTAAAAGTTGGACACTTAACTGAAAGCTTGAGGCCTGTGATGGGATCTCTACAAGAGCAAACAAAATGATAATAAAATAAATTTTGGCTCATCTCTTTAATATTTCACATTTTTCTCTTTTTTTTTTTTTTTTT
>NW_004957729.1:0-1256 GCF_000276665.1 Chinchilla lanigera
GGTTTAACGATGACATTAGATGATTACATAGGAGCAAGTATAGAGCATGTGTAACAGTATAATAGAGGGATACTAGGTTTAGTAATCCAAGCAAGTACTCCCTGAAAGAAACCTAGACCACTTACAGCAAATATTCTGTGATTTAGAGGAAAGGATGGAAACATATTCGCTCGACTTGGTCCAAAGCACGTATGAGTGAATGGAATGAAATGGGTACACTGGTGTGTACAAGCAAGCAGGGACAGCGTACCCAATGTACTCCCATACACAGTTTCATGAGATAAGCACAACAAAACACTTAGAACTTTGGGAATGTTGTAGTGGGTTCTGTGCAAAAAGTAGTCTTCTTGGTTCAACCCTGGTAATATACGACTATATACGAGCATGTACAGAAGTTGTGAATAAACATATTAAACGAACACTAGGTGTAGTGTTCTAAAATACCACTCACTGTAGGAAATGTATACCACTTACAGTGAAGATTCTGCGATGCTCATTTAAGGACAGAAATGCATTCACTCCTCCCACTCAGTTGCATGTATGGGTGAATTTAATGGGATGGTTACATTGTTCGGTGTAAGAAAGCAAGAACAACATCCCCAAAGTAAATCCATACACAGTTTCATGAGAGAAACAGAGCATAACATGTACAACTTTGGAAATCTTTAACAGAGTTTGGTGCAGAAGGTTGTTTTCCTGGTTGAACACTGGTATTAAAACATTACATAGGAGCAAGTATTGAGTTATTGTAACAACGTATGGAGGGATGCACATTTTGGAATTCGAAACAAACACTAACAGTAGGAAACTTATAAAACATACACTAAACATTCTGCGAAGCTCAGGAAAGGATGGAAACGCACTCACCCTTCTGCTTACATGCGCTATGTGAAAGGAGTGCTATGGGTGCATTGCTGTGTCAAATTAAGCAGGGAGAGAATAGCCAGTGTATTCCCCTACACAGTTTCACTAGGAAAGCTCAACACAGCACTTAGAAGGTTGGGAGTGTTTCAGGGACTTTGGGGCAGAAAGTTGTTCTTTTCATTCCAGCTGGGATTTAGTGCTTTCAAAGGGAGCATGTATAGGGCTGGTGTTCAGTATATTCCACCCATTCTAAGTTGACTATTCCCAGGAAGCACTCACTGTAGGAAACCTATACCACCCACAGGAAACATTCTGCCTTGCTCAGGTAGGAGGGGAACCGCACTCACCCTTGTGCTCATATGCGCCTATGTGAAAGGAATGCCATGGGTGCA
>NW_004957730.1:0-1297 GCF_000276665.1 Chinchilla lanigera
TATTTAGAATATCAATTACTGCTGCTCCTCCCCCGGAAGTGTGTGGGTGCAGTCATTTTTCTTTGTCCTGAAGCCTGACTTTGAATGCATGTACCTCTAGCCACAGCTGTCTTCTGTGCGGAGGGCCCAGCTCTGCCTGACTGCCTGTAATGTTTATAACTAATTTAGCTGTCTGCAATAGTACCGTATAAAGAAATCAATCTAATTTACCATATAAATAAGCACAATGGGAAATAAAAAGATACTAAATTTTTTTTTCCTTTTTTTGTGTGGTACTAGGTATTGAACTCAGGGCCTTGTGCATACTAGGCAAGCAGTCCACCACAGAACTACATCCCCCAAAAATTTAAAAAAAATAAAGTGAAAGCTAAAAAAGAACTACATTTCAAGCCCTGATACTAAACTTTTGTTTTTTCTGGGACAGGGTCTCAGCTGGGCGTGGTGGCACACAGCTGCAATCCCAGCACTCAGGAGGCTGAGGCAGGAGGATCGTTGTGAGTTCTAGACCAACCTGGGCTACAAAGTGAGCTCAAGGGCAAAGTGAGCTCAGAGCCCTGAGCTACATAGAGAGACCCTGTCTCAAAAAGCCAAAAAAAAAAGAGAGAGAGAGAGAGACAGGGTCTCGCTATGCAGTTCAGGCTGGCCTTGAGCTCACTTTGTAGCTCAGGCTGGCCTCATTTAATGTTCATTCCTCATGAGTGTTCTAAATGATAGAAGGGACAGGATACTTTTTTTTTCTGGTTCTGGGAATTAAGCTCAGTGGTGCTCTACCATTGAACTACATCCCCCAACTCTCCTACACCTTTTTAAATTTTTATTTATTTATTTATTTATTTTTTTGGTTTTTCTCCTTTTTTGGTTTTGGTTTTTCTCTGGTACTGGGAATTGAACTCATGACCTTGCACTTGCCAGCCAGGCGCTGTGCCACTGAGTTAAATCCCCAGCCCCTCCTTTTTAAATTTTTAGACAGGGTCTGGCTAAGTAGCCCAGGCTGACCTTGAACTTGTGATCCTCCTGTCTCAGCCTCTGTGTGCCACTATATTTGGGATATTTCTTTAGCTTGGCACCGATATAAATCCTGTGCATGTTCAGATGTACATATATACATAAACCTCATCAGCCAGTATCATTCTTCATATCCCCACTAAAGTGGGCAGAAAACCAAACCCTCACCACCTCTATTACTTGATATTACTCTGGAAGGGCTGATACAGGGGCCGATATGCTAGATGTCAAATACGATGAGTTCGTGTCCAACAAAGCGGAAGAATGAATTGTAAGGAACAACAGAGGGTAA
>NW_004957731.1:0-1296 GCF_000276665.1 Chinchilla lanigera
GAATCTGACACCTTTGTGGCTCAAGTCGAGGTTTAATTCTCGCAGGTAACCATACTTTTCCTCCTGAATCTGTAATGACACAAGCAAATCCTCTCCCCCAAATTTGACCAATGCCTCTTTCCCATTTTCCAGTGTGAATATCTTTCCAAAGGATGAGTTGCTGTATAGGTTCTGGTGGCCACTTAACAATGGTGTCTCATAACTTTTCTGCTGCAGAAGTATATGAAACTTTATTAATATCCAAAACATTTAAAGTGGATAGGGCTTTATGTAATAGTTGGCGTGGTGAACTTCTATCCCTATCTCTACATTTTTGATTAATTGACATAAATTTAAGAGTAGCATGTACCTTTTCATCCATACCCTGCCCTTGAAGATTATATGGAATGCCAGTATAATGATTAATATCCCACAAGGCACAGAATTCTTGGAAGGAATGTGACACATAAGCAGGTCCACTTTCAGTTTTAATTGCTTTTGGTTTACCTATAATTGCAAAACACTCTAGCAAAGCATTTGTAACATGTACAAATTTTTCTCCTGATTGTACACAGGCCCATATAAAGGCAGAATATGTGTCCGTAACACCATGAACAAATCCAAGTTTCCCAAAAGCAGGAATATGTGTTACATCCATTTGCCACAACTCATTGCTTTGTAGGACTCTAGGATTTGTTTCAGGCTGAAATGTAGGATGATTAAGCATTCTGCAAGTAGGACAGGATAAAGTGATTTCGTGAGCTTGTTGAAGGGAAATTTGAGGAAATTTTTGACATAAACTTTTGGTATTTACATGAGTTAAAGTACGAAATTTAGTGGCTAAACAATCCGGTGAAGAAATAGCAACAAGTTTATCAACTTCATCATTATATTTAACCATGTCACCAGGAAGGTGTGAATGAGAACGAATATGAGTTATGTAAATAGGAAAATCTTTATTATCAAAATTAGTTTGTAATTGGCCAAGCAATAGATCAAGTTCAGTATCATTTGACAAAGTAGCTGTTTCCATATGATCAACTGTGAACCATACATATTGGAAGTCTGTGACAATATTGATAGATTCTGGAACATGTAATAAAAGGTGGGTAACTGCCTGGAGTTCTGGTCTTTGTGCAGAAAGGAAAGTAGTATGCCATACTTTTGAAGTTCTTCCTACATATCCAGCTTTTCCATTTCCTCTACCATCAGTATAATGTATGTCTGCTGCAGGTATAGGTTGAGAGTGCACAATTTTAGGTAAAATTCAGTTATGCCATTTAAGAAACTGTAAAAGTTTAGAACTAGGAACAGGAG
>NW_004957732.1:0-1296 GCF_000276665.1 Chinchilla lanigera
CACTTGTTAAATCAAATTGACCCAAGTCAAATTTGACTAGAAATTGGTAACAGAATTATTACCACCCATATATAACACCTTCTACTAAGGAAAGTTCAGATCCCTTAAAAAGTAAGTGTTCTACCTTAATTCAGTATACTTACACTGCTGGCTTTATTAATTCTTTATGCTTAAATCTAATCCCCTAGGGTGGAATTGAAGATAATAGTTTTTCCATCGGCTATAGAGAGTACATTTGTAAAGGAATTTATTAGCAAAGAAAAGTGGAGCTCCAAAAGCAGAAATGAAGAACTGTGTTTTACAGCCACTCTACTGGTTCCAGATAAAGTACATTTACTTTAGCATGTGTTGTCCAGAGCAGCAGTCATCTGCTAGAGAGCTATTTTCTAAGCGCCCCAAGTAAATGTGTTAGGATGTTTTTCAAGAGTCCTTATAAAGTAACAGAGTGAAATGATCACTAGAGGGCACAGCTGGGTTATTCTCAGACATGACTATAGAAGGAAATGTCTCAATTTTATATCTAAAGGGGGTTTATACCATCACTTCACCCTGGAAATGCAATAGATAAATGAGTTCACATCCAGGAAGATGGAGTTGTTTGCCTGATACAATTGATTCAATGATGGTGGAGAAAAAAATGCCCTCAAATGAAGACATTCCCTCATTTCTGGATTCCGCGATCATTTACACTTTTCTTCTGGTTCTCAGGTCAGAGCCTTATATTGTAAACCTAAATTGAACAATAATATCTGCTCATTTTTAAGCTCCCCTTCAGTACTTCCGTTTGTTTTCACTTATGCTAACTGCGAGTCAGCACTGCAGACACCATTGCCTTGCTGGTAACTTTCCATTGATTTTAACTCTTAACTTTTCAGTAGGAATTAACCTGGAAACACGACCCGAAAAGCCTCAGTAATTCCGAAAAGCCACATCTGTGCTACTCTTCCTGCTGAGCACTGGTGCTTTGAAGTCTCAGTACGTAACATTCTGCAGAATTCCTTGATGTTGACTAGGTCTCCTGTTTTGTTAGTCTCGCAATAATGAGCAAGAGTCTGCATAATTGCTCCTGCCACTTTCAGCAGCCTGTGGTGTGGATGTGTGGAGAACGGGCCACCAACAGGCCCGTGGTCAAAGCTACGGACCCTATGGCCACCCGCCAGCACCTCTCCACCCCCACAGACACTGTCTCACATACACCTTTCTTAGCTCCTTCTCAAAATTAACCCAACCAGCCAGGTGTGGTAGTGCACACCTGTAATCCCAGCACTCAGGAGGCTGAGGCAGGAGGATCACTGT
>NW_004957733.1:0-1259 GCF_000276665.1 Chinchilla lanigera
GCAGAAAGCATCACAATCCTTGACTTGAAATTATACTACAAAACTATTGTGATAAAAATCAGCATGGCACTGACAAAAAAAAAAAAAAACAGACCTGAGGATCAGTGAAACAGATTGGAAGCTGCAGACACAATCACAAACACGATGAACCACCTTATCTTTGACAAAGAGGACAGATATGTTCATTAGAAGAAAGATAACCTCTTTAATAGATCGTGCTGGAAAAACTGTCTATATGCTGAAGAGTAAAACTAGATCCATGTCTATCACCATGCACCAAAGTCAAAATGGATCAAAGATCTAAATACTAAAACAGAAACATTCAATCTACTGGAAGAGAATGTAGGTAGAAATCTTGAAGACATAGATGTAGGCAGAGAATTCATGAACAAAACCCAAACTGCACAGGAAATACTCCAAAGAATCAACAACTGGGATCTCATCTTATTAAAAAGCTTTAAATTCCTTTTGCAGAACAAAAGGAATCAACAACAGAGTGAAAAGACAACCCATAGAGTGGGGAAAAAGTGTTAACCAATTATCCCTTAGACAAAAGACTTCTTTCTAAAACATATAAAGAATTGAAAAAATCAGACCACCCCTAAATTTAAAACTCAACCCAAAAATGGGCATCTGAGATGAATACATGCTTCTCAGATGAAAAAATACAGATAGCCATTAAATATATGAAAAAAAATTCAACATCATTGGTAGTTTGAGAGAGGCTAAGTAAAACAACACTGAGATTCCATCTCATCCCAGAAAGAATGGCTGCTATCAAGAAATCAATCAATAGCAAATACAGGAGGTGCGGTGCAGAAAAAGAAACCTTCTCGACTGTTAGTGGGAGTGTAGACTGGTGCAGCCACTTTGGAAATCAGTATGGAGATTACTCAAAAAGCTAGAATTAGAGGTCTCTTTTGACCCAGCTATTCCCCTTCTGGATATTTTCCCAGAAGAATTAAAACATCATACCACAGTGATATATGTGCATCCGTGTTTATAGCAGCACAATTTGTAATAGCTAAATCTTGGAAATAACCCTAATGCCCATCAACCAAGGAATGGATAAAAGAAGATGTAGTATGTTTATACAGTGGAGTACTATTCAGCTATAAAGAAAGATAAACTTGAGACTTTCATAGGTAAATGGATACTACTTGAGACCATACTCACAAGTGAAATAAATCAGTCTTGCATGTGTAAACATCATATTGTCTCCCTAGTGTAAGAAGCTGAAAGAGTAAATAAGATCCAAA
>NW_004957734.1:0-1235 GCF_000276665.1 Chinchilla lanigera
GCAATAATCATTATGAAGGTGGATTGAGGCAATTCACATGGAGCATTTAGCCAGTACAAGTTACCATCAATCTAATGATAACCCTTCTTGTTATCCTATTCAACTGTAATGACATGAACATGACAGATGCAAATCCAAGTATTGACTGAGAAATATGATGCACAAGATTTGTTATAGTTTATATCTAAAATGTCCCCCAAAGCTTTATGTGCTCAGAAGTGAGATTTTTGGAAGTGATTGGATTGTAAAGGCTCTAACTTCATCAGTGGATTAAACCACTTAAAATTCACAGGTAGGAAAATTCACAGGTAGGACCTATTTGAAGGGAATGGGTCATGGGGGCATGACCTTGAGGGCTGTATATTGTCCCTGGTCCTTGCCTCTCTGCCCCTAACTCCACTTCCCAGCTGCCGTGAGGTGAGCAGATTCACTTCACCACACCTTTCCGCCATCATGTTCTGCCTCGCTCAGGCTTACTGCAGTGGAACCAGCTCACCATCGAAAGAGACTGTGCACCAAGATAAATCTTTCTTCCTTTAAGTTGTTTTCCTCAGGTATTTGGTCCTTGCACTGAAAAGCTGGTTAACACAGGATGTCATGGCCATAGTTTATTTGTCTATACTCTAAGAAGGCATAAAGCAACGGGAAGTACTGGAAAACAGTCAGGGAACCACTGTTACCATGGAGGTAGAATCAGCCTACAGGCTGTGGCCTGAGTCCTGAGCATGCAAAGGGGAGGTAGAGATAAACCAAATGTTTCCCAGCAAAGTTTGTCCTGGGTTTAGTAAACCAGGGTCCTAGGGTATCATGTACCCTTCAACATGTGCTTTCATCTCTTCCCTGGGCCTTCTTCTCTGCCTGAGTCCCTTTCTGTCTACCATTGATTCACCTGAAGTTAAGCCTATCCGTAGCCAGGAGCTCAGAGGTGACCCAAACAAGGCTTATTTTCTCTTTTCACTGACATCTATGAACTGGCTTCATTGTTCGTAGGTCACTGGGAATTACCAGATGGCCACTGGGAGCTTTGCTACCTCAATGTTTTTTCTTTTTCTTCTTTTTGTTTCCCTGGAGATAAGAGTCTGGGTCAGACTCAGTCCTAAGCTTTCTGGGAGCCTTTCCTCACTCAATCACTGCTGGCAGCTCCTTAGATTAGCCAGCTGGCAAAGAAGAGCATTGCTCCTTGTGCTTTGCCTCTGCTCCCATCCTCCTCTCTTGGGTAAAAGTTCAGGGTGAGT
>NW_004957735.1:0-1296 GCF_000276665.1 Chinchilla lanigera
GGGGGGGATGGATATCACATTTACTATCTTGACTGTGCCGATGGCGTCATGGACGCTTCGGGTCAGAACGCATCAATGCGCTGTAACACACAGGAGGAGCAGCGCAGGTGCACGCAGGAAGGTACCTGCAGGGCCTCCTGGTCCGGCGGGGCCTGCCCGGGCCTGCGGTACACGCTCAGCATCTCCCGCAGCACCTTCACGTGGCTGCGCACCTCTTCCACCGCGCTGACTCTCCGGGACACCTTCTCCGACTTCTCCTGCTCCTTTTGGGAGGAAGAGGACAGAGATGAGAGAGCAGTTTGAGACCAGCCTGGGCTACACAGTGAGCTCACGGCCAGCCTGAACTGCAGAGCAAGACCCTGTCTCAAAAAAAAAGACCAAAAAAACAAAAGAGATGAGAGCGCAGCAGCTCTGGGTGACGCTCTGGGTGGGACAGGGCGGTGCAGGGGGCCCACAGCAGTTACAAGAACGTTGAGTGAGTGAGGTGCTTGCTCGGTGGGCACAGCTCGGTGGCTCCTGGGGAGCAATGCAGCACAGGGGCCTGGTGACCTGCGGCTCTGCACCACGCCCGCCCCGCCTTCCGGAAACACACACTCCCAAATGCCGTCTGTGTGCAAAACAACACCTCCCGGGCACAGAAGCTGGTGTCACAAAATGCTTGCAGCGCCACTGTCAAAAGGAGTTGGGAGGGCCAGGGAGACGGCTCAGTGGCACAGCGCCTGCTTGGCAAGCGCAAGGTTCTGAGCTCGATTCCCGGTACCAAACAAACAAGAAACAGAGCTGGGAAACCAAGCACGGTGCTGTACATTGTAACCCTGCACTCTGGGAGCCTGAGGCAAGAGGACGAAAGCTCAAGTCCAGCGGGGCAACTCAGCAAGACCAGCTCAAAATTAAAAAGGCTGGGGATGTCGCCCAGTACCAAGGCCCTGGGTTCAATCCCCAGTACTGGGGGAACAAAAATGGAGCTGAGAGCTGGGTACAGTGGCACACACCTGTCATCCCAACCCTGGGAAGGCTGAGGCAAGAGAATCAAGGCCAGCTTAGACTACACAGCAAGACCGTGTCTTAAAAAAAGTAATGACAGCCTGGCGTGATGGCACACGCCTGAAATTTACCACTCGGGAGGCTGAGGCAGGGGGGTCTTTGTGAGTTTGAGACCAAAGCCGGGCGTGGTGGCGCATCCCAGCACTCAGGAGGCTGAGGCAGGAGGATCACTGTGGGTTCGAGGCCAGCCTGGGCTACAACGTGAGCTCAAGGCCAGCCTCAACTGCACAGTGAGACCCTGTCTCCAAGAAA
>NW_004957736.1:0-1270 GCF_000276665.1 Chinchilla lanigera
GTTTTGTCATGTTTGCTACCGGATGCAGAAAGCTGTTTCCTCTTCCGTAGCTGCACAGCCAAGATCACTAGTGTCCTTAGTTTTCCTGTTGGTCATGTTTGCCCCTGAGTGACCTCTGAGAAGTGCTACTTAGTCTTGGGTTTTCCAGCAGTTTTTGATTTGTATCTAGATATCCCCTTCCTCAGACATGGGCACTGGTGTCATCTGATGGCCGACCGTCTGATCCAGCGGCCCCTTGCAGTTCAGACCACATGCACAGCCCAGATTCTGGTTGCACTGGTGTGACAATCCCAGTCCAGTGGACCTATGTCCCCAGGCAATTCAGGGTATAGGCAAAATTCAGACAGAAACTGCAGGCTCTACAGTTTGTAAACCATCTGATTCTGTGTCTCCAGTCAGTTCAGGATACATATAGGAACCAGATGCAGGCTGGATGGGTAGCAGTCACAGAGTGCCCATTCCTTCAACCCACTAGAGCATCCAGGTGAAAGTAAAGCATGGACTCAACCATGGGACCAGCAGCTCCTGGAGCACTCGCTCACTGGGTGCAGGGCACATGGGCACTGGGAGAGGCTACACTCCCCACCCCCAGCCAGAGAAATCCCTGGAGCTTCTGAGTGAGGGCCTCCTCTCTGCCGTGGGTGCAGGGAGGGGAGAGACTCAGTCTGTAATGGCGGCAGGGTCCTGGGTTGCCGCTCTGCCCTCAGGAAGTAGATGGGAAATACTTGGCTCTGCCTGCGAGTTTCAGCTGGGAGCCATGGTGGTGTGAGCAAAGCATGGACTCAAACCTCAGGACTGGCAGCTCCTGGAGCACTCACTCAGTAGATGCAGGGTGCATGGGGACTGGGATAGGCTACATGCCCTGCCCCCAGCCAGAGAAGTCCCTGGGGCTTCTAAGTGAGGATCTCCTCTCTGCCACAGGTGCAGGGAGGGGAGAGACTCAGTCTGTAATGGTGGCGGGGTCTGTAATGGCAGCATGATTAAATCTTTAATCATATATGTTACCCTCTCTGCCCTGAGGAAGTAGATGGGAAATACCTGGCTCTATCCTCAAGTTTCAGCTGGGAACTGTGGCAGGGAGCTTTCAGTTTTTATACATTTACTATGATGTTGCCTGTTGGTTTGTTATAGATGGATTTTATCAGATTGAGATAAGCAACATCTATTCCAATTTTCCACAGGTTTTTTTTTTTTAATCATGAATGGGTATTGAATTTTGTCAAATGCTTTTTCTGTATCTATTAAGATGATCATATGGTTTTTGTCCTTG
>NW_004957737.1:0-1254 GCF_000276665.1 Chinchilla lanigera
AACACTCCTAAAATTCTTATGGGGTCAGAAGAAACCCAGAACACTCAATGTCATTCAGACAACAGAACAAAGACAGAGGTATTAAAAACATGAATTCTAAATCATACTACTAAGATCCAGTGCTTGAGGGAAAAAAGTATTGGCCTGGAAAGTAAATAACAATATTGAATGAAGGAATATCATGAGTATGTTAAAACTACTGAAGGTATCGTCAGCTGATTTTTTTTTTTTTTAAGAAATGACCCCAAAACGTATGTTGGATTTACATTGCCTTTGAGAGACTTGTTCCTGGGAAAAATAGGTATCCACATGTGGAAGAGCTAAGCAAGACCCACATTTATCACCATTGCTGAAATTAAGGCTCAAAAACTTAAAATTTTAACAGGAACATTTTGGTAGATATTTAAAAAGATGTAGTCCCCCAGACCTCCACGCCTTGCGCCCAGGCAGCGAGTTCTCCGGGAGCGACAGGGCCCCTGGGTCCCAGTTTGCGCTGGACGCCTACCACCAGATTCCCAGCTGAAACACGCACACAGAGCCAGTAGGCCCCTTCCAATCCCAGAGAGTGGGACGCGAGAACAAAGACCCCGCGGACATTACAGACTGAGTTGCTAGGCGCAGGGAGGCCCAGGGGACGGGCGGGGCGAGCAGGCCCTCAGAGCCGGCCGAGCAGGCTCCCCCAGCCTCCCGCACCTTGCGCCCAGACAACGAGTTCTCCAGGAGTGGCCGGGCTCCTGGGTCCGAGTGTGTGCTGGACACATTCTACCAGGTTTCCCAGCTGAAACGCACCCACAGAGCCAGGTAGGCCCCATCCAATCCCAGAGAGCGGGACATGAGAACAAAGACCCCCCAGATATTACAGACTGAGTCACTGTGGCGGCAGAGAGGAGATCCAGACTGAGCGGCCCAGGGACTTCTTCAGCTGGGGGCTCGGCGAGCAGGCTCTCTGAGCCAGGCAAGCAGACTCACTGAGCCCCACCCACCCTGCGGCAAGAGAGCAAGCACTCCAGGAGCTGCAGGGCCAGTGGATATGAGTCTGTGCTTTGCCTTTGCCCAGACCCTCCAGCGAGGCGAAGGCTGGGGAAGTCTGTGATTGCTACCCATCTGGGTTGAATCTGGTTACCTGTATGAGTCCTGAAGTGAGTGGAGACATAGATATAGGTGATTCACAAACTGTAGACCCTGCAGTTTGTGTCCGAATCATGCCTGTACCCTAAACTGCCTGGAGACATGGGTCCACTGGAGCGGGATTGT